>NC_091283.1:607459693-607759693 GCF_032444005.1 Ranitomeya imitator | reverse complement strand
TGCTAAATCAATATATTGGTAGCCAAAAATATAATTTTCATTTTTCCTTTCATATTGCTTTTACTCTGGTAAGGCCCCTAAAGGGTTAATAAACTTCTTGGGAGGGATTTTAAGCACTTTGAGAGGTGTACCTTTTTCAGTGTCACTTTTGGGTATTTATGTCACATAGGGCCCTCAAAGTGATTTAAAAAAGGATGTGGTCCCTAAAAAAAAAAATTGGTTTTGTAAATTTTGTTGGAAAAATTAGAAATTACTGATAAACTTTTAACCCTTTTAACTTTCTAGCAAAAAAACCCTTATATTTCATAAGTGATACTGATGTGAAGTAGACAAGTGGTAAACTTTATTTTCCATTTATTTTGTGTGGCATAACTATCTGTCATATAATATGAAGTAAAAAATGTCATGAAAAAACAGTCTAAGAATCATTGGGCGATGTTGTTCGTTCCAGAGTTGTTACCACATAAAATGACACTGGTGAGAATTGAAAAAAATTGGCCTGGTCAGGAAGATGAAAACAGGCTGAGGGTGAAGGGATTAACTTTTGCCAAACGTACTGTACTTATTCTTTGTTCTATTTCTAATTTCTTTATTAGAAAAGAATTTTTAGCCAGAACAAATATTTTTTTTAAATATATTGTTTCAAAATCAGGGCATTTTTTGAATTTCTGTGAGGTGTACCACTGCTGCCTCCTTCCAGATTACTGCTTAACTGTATGTTTGGTAGGCATTCAAGTCAAGTGATGTTGATGGATTGTTTTCCACCTCCAGCCTGGTTTAAAATGTTAAAAATCCACAAATGGTACCCAGGAACTGCATTAGAAAGTCTGTGTGACAGAAGGAGAAATATGACACTAGACTGAGAGATTGTGAGAACTTTTTTTCCTGTCTGCATCTTTACAAAGACTGAGCTTGTCATTAGTCAAAATAGATGGAAAACAGTAGAACTGAGAGAAGGAAACAAAGTTAAAGTGAAAAATATATTTACTGTCTTTGCATTATTCATTCAAATGGATATATTATACATTATATTTTTACTCAGCTGCATTACGTTTTATAACATAGAGTGCTCTATTTGCCTCCCCATACAGGTGACAATCCAGCAGCTGTCAGCTGTACACTATAGCTGACAACTAGCATCAGCCACGATCAGTGTTGGCACCTTTCATAGCTGTTTAACCCCTTAAATGCTGCCTGTCTATAGTGACTACATCATATAAATGGTTAACAGAGTGTGAGGGCTTCTCCCTCTTTATCCCAATTGGTGCCGTCAGATCATTGTTGTGTGGTCCTGATGTTTGCCGTGGCTATTCATGGCCAAATAGCGGCCTTATAGTCTGACGGCTGTTGTAACCTGTTCAGAAGTTAGCAACATTCAGGTAGTAAGCATACACTTTTTCATTCCCATTATGTCACTTTGCATTAATAACTGAAAGGGTTAATAAACTACCCGACTGCAGTTTTCAATATGTCAGGGGGTGCCGTTTTTAAAATGGTATCACTTTTGGGGGTTTCCCCAAGTGTAGGACTCCTAAAGTCACTTCAAACATGGTCCCTAAAAAAATACATTTTGTACATTTCCTTGAAAAAATGAAAAATGACTGCTACATTTTTAAACCTCCTAAAATGCTAACAAAATCAAAGAACATTTTGAAAATGGTGCTGGTGTAAAGTAGATATGAGGGAAATGTTATTTATTAAAGCGAACCTGTCACCTTCCCAGGCATTTTTAACTAAAAGAGCCACCTTGTGCAGCATTAATGCTGCATTCTGTCAAGTTGGCTCTTTTATTTCGGGTCCCTGCCAATGCTGCAATAATCGCTTTTATAATGTGCCCTCTCATACCTCGAATTAGACCTGGGGGCAGGTCTCCCCCCCCAACACAGACGCACCACAGCCGTCACTCAGGGCCTCTTCGTGCTGGGCGCCGCCTCCTCTTCCTTCATTTGCGTTCTCTGAGCCTGCGCTGTTATTTTTTTTTTCGGGCATGTGCAGTTGTGCTGCCCTTCGAACATACAGCACAGGCACCGGGGATGCTAATGGAGGAAGATGAGGTGGTGCCCAGCACACAGAGGCCCTGAGTGACGGCTGTGGTGCGTCTGTGTTGGGGAGGAGACCTGCCCCCAGGTGTAATTCGAGGTATGAGAGGGCACATTATAAAAGTGATTATTGCAGCGTTTGCAGGGACCCGAACTAAAAGAGCTGTAAGGATTCCGGACTTCCCTTGTTCCTGTTTGCCCTGATCCAAGATGGAGTCTTGGATCTCACCCTGTCATGGAACTTCCTGTCTGTTCTGATTATTTAAGTCCGAGTCATGTGGTGTTCTGTGCTTGAGTATTTTGTGCTGCTGGCTCCTGAGCTTCTGCCTGTGGTCTGGGGATCTCTCTGCTTCAGCTGCCTCGCCCCTTTGATCTGCATCTCATCTCTGGACCTGCTGTGTCGGGCAGCACACCTTTGGAAGGATTTCCCTTGTTTGCTAAGCTTTTCCTAGTGTTGTGCCTCTTTGCACAACCACACCAGGTGAGCAAGATTCCAGTGTTGCTTTTCTCACCAAGAGAGTTTTGTACTCATCTACTACGCTTAGATAGCGCTCTCCCTCTTTTTCCCTTCATCCTCTTTCACCAGGACTTCATGCCCAATGCACCACCTGCTTATTATTGAACTTCCACAAACAAGTGCTGTGCGCACGTGGGATCAAGTTTTGCTGGACTTCCTCGTTAAGTACTGTGTGCATTTCTACTTCACTTCTGCTGGATTCTCAGGTTTAAGTACTGTGTGCATTTTCACTAAATATCTACTGGACTTCCTTGTCAAGTGTCTTGTCTGCCCCCTCGTCATAACCTTGCTGGACTGGTTCATATTTATTAGTGGTTGCGTCCCGCTATTCACTGTGCTGTTATTACCATATTGTGCTGAGCACCTCGTTACAATTGCAGGAATATCTGTGTTAGTTTTGTTTGCATTTCTGTTTTGTTTAAATACATCTTTTACTGCAGCTTTGCTCTCAGACTAGTTTTATCCCACGCTAACAGATTCCTTAGTACCTATTTTTTGTTACAAGAGCCACCTTGACAGAATGCAGCATTAGTGCTGCACAAAGTGGCTCTTTTAGTTAAAAGCACCTGGGGGGGGGGGGGAGGTGACAGGTTCCCTTTAATGTTGTTGTGTTGTATGAAAATTGCAAATTTTTTTTCCATTTTTCTCAAATTTCTGATATTTTTTATAAATAAACACAAAACATATCAACTTAAATTTACCATTATCATAAAGCATAGTGTCATTAAAAACAATCTTAAAATCACTGGGATTTGTTGAAGAGTTCCAGAGTTATTACCACATAAAGTGACACTGGTCAGATTTAAAAAAAATTGTCTCTGTCACTAAGGGGTTAAGGGTTTGTCCGTTAAAGGAAACCCCATCATAAAAGCTAAATTGCCCATTGTAATATGAAAAAGCAAACACATTTTTACCTTTCAGACTTGCGCTACTCCTACAATACTGGCTCTCAGGTCCCTAGGCGATAACACTGATCTAATACTAAAAGGCTACAACCAATCAGCAGCTGCTGATTGGCTGCAGCAGTCAGGAGGTAGAAAATTCTCACATGAGGTTCTGGAGACTCCGTGTCGAAATTAGAGGAATGACACCAGTTCTGGAGCTATCTGTATGTTAATAATTTTATGATGAGCAATTTAGCTGTTGTGAAAGCTTTGTCCAGTAGTGGCAACTCTTTAAACTAATAAGTAGCAATTTGATTTAAGAGGTAATTCTATCATTATTGATTGATTTATCTAGAGTATTAAATCAATACCAATAAATAAGCTTGTATTTAAAATACTTCTTACCTTCTCTTATCCAATAGATCCCGTGACCCCATAGTCTGTCACTTGTCAAATAGTTAGTCCATTGAAATAGCATGTCTTTGTAGTGTGCTGACTGCCGCAAGGAACAGGAGGTGACGTTTACATGCGTGATGTAAATTTTTTTTTTAATTCGGTTTGCCTATAAATCAAAGACTGTAAGGTCCATGAATCTTCATTAGATATTATATATCATGCAATAAATAAAGCATAAACAAGCCACTTGTTTTTTTGTTGTTCGGGATACAGACTTCTGAAGGGCTAATCCACCATGAGGTTTACCACTTCTGTCTCTCATCTCCATACACCAACCTCTAGCTGTGACTTAGTATGCTAAAATGAATTATCTTATATGAAACAAAGGCATAACAATTCTAAACAAGCATAAAAATATCACCAGGACAGTTATGGTGGGAAGGTGGGAAGCTCAGTGAAAAGACAGCAAGTCAAGAGGATGATGAGCTCTTCTTCTTCAGTTTCTAACAGTGCAAGAGGGAATAGTTTAGTATAGTTTCTGGGGCAAGGAGGTATCAGGACATAAGAGGAAAGGTGTGTCAAACAGAAATCAGTCCCAGGAGCGCTGAAGGAAACTCAGACAACATATGTCATTTGTCACAACGCGTTTCAACAGTAAACACCGTCTTCTACACCGTCTTCAACTCCCACCTGAAGAAGACGGTGTTTACCGTTGAAACGCGTTGTGACAAACGACATATGTGGTCTGAGTTTCCTTCAGCGCTCCTGGGACTGATTTCTGTTTGACACACATTCTTATCCTCCTTTGGAGGTATTCAGCTGGAGCTGCAGTGGTGCTCGACAACTCCCTTTCATCTCCCCTTCCCTGGGTCAATTCCTCTGCGCTCCCCTCTGACTGCTTTCACTTATCTTGCTTCTTCATAAGAGGAAAGGTGTCACAAAACAAAAGCACAGGCTGGGCATAGGCTGATAAAAGGAGTTCAGTATAGTCATACACTTGTCCCCACATGACTCCCTTGTTGTGGGATAGGTGTGTTGCTGACCTTATTGTTCAGTCAATGAGCTGCTGCTACGTAACATTCAGACAATGTGCCCTAAACTGTAGTTTAAGGCTAAGGGAGCTAATTAAGTGTAATCATCAGTAGTGTCTGAGATGGTGTGCTTTGGTGCTACTTTTTATATACAACATGAATGTGAATTTTGCCAGCCACTGAATGTGGTCAACCTTGAGGAAATTGAAAATGTTCTCCACAAATTAAAACACGCTTCCAATTAGAGATAAAAATGTGGTAGTTGTACCTGAAGAATGAATCGGACTGGTTCCAAAATTTGTTGTTCTTATACAATTAATTTAATATATTTTATCATAACTCATTTGTTTTTGAAGGCGAACAGACATCCCTGGTTTTTTCACATACACAGTTTATTTTTGGTTCTCTATGGATAGGTCAGCATTCAAGCTTGCAGTCGTGGTTCCTACTTCACACGTGTGCCCATTCTTCGAATTGGACCTATTACCGCACAATTGCAGTGGATGAGTAGTATTCCTATCATCCTCACTGTTATTGCTTATGGTATTTCACTACAGAGTGCTTTTCATGTTTTGAAAATAAAACTGAATTAGTACAAAAAGAGAGGTACAAACCTTTTATACAGTTGGTTATTTTATTTTTATTTTGACAAATTTGATGAAGGGGATATGATTTTTTGATAGATCAAGCCACTCCTTCAATGGGATATCCAATACCCCCGTTACGCTTTTGGAGTTCATCAATATTTCAAGTCTCTGGTCCATATCTGGGTTATATAAAGGAGGAAAACAAACTGATAAGTTGATGACCTCCCTCTCCTCAAAAGCTTTTAGTCTGTTGACATGGTAGGTATGTTGATGTTCACACATGGATTGGAGCTTGTTTTTGTGTACCAGTTACTAGTGCTTCTGTCCACAAATTCTCAGAGTCTGGCAGCATGGTTGTAACACCATTGTTGCTTTTCCTGAGCTACTTTTAAATTCCCATGGGCTAAGGCCATGAGGTAACTCATTTTTTTCTCAAAACTTTTGGACTTCTGTGGGAAAGATGTCCTAATGTTAGACATCGTGTTCCTGCCGCTGCACAGGGGGAATCTCGAGCCATGTCAGCTGCGGTCTCCCATTCATCTCCAGCCACAGTGGAACCTGCTCGGCGGACAAGTCGGTCCCAGCGCCTGGCCAGGACAGATACTGCATGTTTGGTTACTGCTGCCCTTCCAGGTTCAGCCATTATAACTAGTGCTCTTCGGCGGCGAGCAGGCGCTCCTGGGACTAAGTCCTGATTTTCCCCTCCTGAGCATGCCCAGGGGAAGACCTCTCATTGGAGGTCGGAAGTCACACACCCATGTCCTGTAGCAGCTCCTATTGGTCCACTAGGAAGGTCCTGAACTGCTGTAGTTATAAAAGGTTTGCATTGCTGCACAGCCATGCGCTAGTATCATTTGTATTTGGCAGTTGCCAGTGGATACTCTGCCACACTGTATATAATTGGTGTGAGTCTGTTTAGCCTTGGGGCTGTACACTCAGGCAGGCAGCTAGCGTCAGTGAGGGCAATTAGCCTTGGCTTAGCATCTGGTTCCTTCATGTGTTCAGTTAGCACAGAAGAGTTCTAGAGCAAGCACAACTTTTAGCTAGAGTTTTAGTCCCTGTGTACAGCGCGACTCTGTGAGGCAACAGAGCTCACTTTTATTTCACACGGGGTGAAGTTTAACCCATTTGTGAGCTCAGTGTCCATCTGCCATTACTTGCAGCAGGTATCTCTGCACGGTGGACCCCGGGCTGCGAACGCACCTCTTATCTCTCACCCTATTACTTGGTGCGTTCCGCTAACCCTAACACCTTCCAATGCTCTCGTACTAGTTCCAAAGGCCCTCGTACTTTTTGTCTGTATAGCTATTCATAAGGAGAGTACCCAGTAGAATCCCGTGGCACCACCCAGTAGTTGAAAAGGAGATAGTGCAGGTTTTTCTCCGAGTCTCCTCCCTCAGGCTCCACATACCGACTAATGAGCTGCCTGAGCATTCCGTTGATGCGCTCATACAACCCGTTACTTTCAACGTGCTATGGTAGTGTGCGTGGGGTGGACACCATGTTTTTCCCAGAGGATCTGAATCAGATAATTTTGGAACTGAGCCTCCTCGTCAGTCAATACCTCTTGCAGAGATCCACAGGGCATTTCATTTTTGCAATCCTCACAAATCAAATTGGAAATTGTTCGAATACATGGGGGCCAGATAATTTCAACAAATCAAATTGGAAATTGTTTGAATACACGGGGACTAGATAATTTAAAGAAATTTGATTAAAAGTAGATCCTCGGCAGATCAATCCAACCATCTCTACTCAAAATTGTTCTTTATCCAAATGTGTGGGTATTTTTTATGAAATTGTTTTTGTTCCCATCTAAAAAGATGGGCTTGCTGGAAAAGCACAGAGCTCATTTGAACCTTGTTTGTGTCTTTGTACTTTATGGTTCCTTCGTAGGTTTCATTTGTATCTCATGTTTGTAGGATTCAGATATGACACTCAGAAGAGTTATAATTGCAGTGTGAAGAAGGCCTAACTTAATTTAAGTTCTTTGGGGAAATTAAGTTGCTTATTTACTCCTTTTTATGTCTTTTTCCTGCCAAAAATGTCATTGTAAATTAATTATGTGATCTCAAAAGATGAAAGCTGCATTAGAGTCAGAATGCTGCCTATATGATTACTTTTTCCCAGTTTAAGACACACTAGGTGGTGTTCATGGTACTCTGGAAGTCAGCAACAAGAAAAGAGAACAAACAAACTCAGGACAGACTGTGTATTTCCTGGAAAGTGGGCAAGGCGGGAAGTACAACCTCTTGTTTCTAATTTATGGACTTTAAGCTATTATAATTAATGATCCATTTGCTTCAAATGCTCCGTGCCAATTGTAACAATTTGTCTTACACACATTATTGACTTTGGCCATTCCCATTCGAGACAAACTAACTTGTAAAGATACATTTCTCAAGGGTATTCCTAATTTATGTGTTTAGCAGCTAAAAACAAGTCTAACATTCTTCTTCAGTTTGTTTAGTTTTCCCCACCTGTTTTTAATTGTTTAATTCCTATTTATGTCTTAGGAGATACAAAGAAAATCAATTTGAGAAATGATGAGCTTAAGAAATATGTAAAAACTTTTGAAATACTTGAATTAAAATGATCATGTTTGTATAAAATATCTATCTAGTAGTATTTAGTATTCTGCCAATAATGATTACTTTAATTAAAGGGGAAAAAAAGTAATTCGTGTAAAAAAAATCATCCTCAAATCAATAAAAAAAATAGTTCAAAAGTCTTCCATCAGTAAAGTCAGACACACTTGCAAAAGCAAATGCCTCCACATCATGGGCCATATTTATCAGAGAGGATTGAGTTTGAGTCAAATTTTCCTGAAATTCGCATATTTATGTGAATTTGAACACTTTGAGAGTTTCGCAAAAAATATTCACCCACAGTGCTGAAGCATCAGAGATCAGGCTATTATCATTTTGCGTTGCTATGCCAGCCTCCCGGTAATCTACTGCTGCAATGATATCTATTGGATTATCATAATTTATACAGTGGTGGTCAGTACCTGGGTCATTACAGATCAGCGGTTCCCAGTGGAGCACAATTCGTACGGCAGAGTCATATTCTATCTCCAGAGTCACTGGGTAAGCAGGATCTTCTCTCTCTATTTCTCTATCTCTCTCTTCTGCAAGGTATAAGCTCTTATGCACCAAAGGTTCCTCTCTATAGCTCTCGTAAAGTTTAAAGTGTTAAGATTAGCAGGGTCCTTTCTCTCTTGGTCTTTCTTGTATGTGTAATATCTTATGAGCTGTTGGGTCCTCTCTCTTTATCTCTCTCCCATAGATTGTAAGTTTTTATGATTAGCTGTGTCCTCTCTTTTTCTCACACATTTTCTCATGTGGAGTGTAAGCTCTTATGGTCAGAGGGGTCCTCTCTCACCTATAAAGCGTAATCTCTTATGGCAAGCAGAGGTTTCTCTTTCCCTCTCTCCTCTCCCTCTTGTGTATTTTCTGAGCAATTACAAGCTTTGAAGTTTAGAGATTGAGCAAAATTTATTTGCTGCAAATCTAATTTCTGAGAAAAATTCAGTGAAGTCGGTGAACTTGAATTTCAGAAGAGCTGATTATCTCTACTATTTACGTTTTTAACACAAGTCATCTACTATGTCCGAAATCTTAGTCACAAGAACTCATGTGTTTAAGCTTTGAAGACATACCTATTACCTATTTAGCATGATATTTAAAAGTGATGAATGGGTGTTAAATCTTGAATGGATACCATCATAATACATCTTAACAATTACAAAATTGATAATATGCTATTCGTCTCCCAGGAGTTTCTACAAAACTAATAATCTTGTGGATCATCTATTCTGAAAAAGTATTAGTGCCAGTATGGTTGTCTTCCTAAAGTCTCCAAAAATTGAAGGATAGCGTACATGCATGACCACCAACATTAAATAATTAAAAGATCAGACCCATTTTGTTAATGTTAAGTTTAAAACATTTCATTTTTTTTTTAAATATTACGTTTTATGTCTTCGAACACCATACGTTGCATGTCACAGCTATCAAGGTTTGTGAAAACTTTAGCAAAATCACACAGTAATAGAATGATCTAATCTAATCACTTTCTCATCATCTGAAAACACTTAAAAAAGTCCTTCCTTTATAGCTTTATTAGCTAACGCTTCCAAAAAGGAGATTTCACTTTTTTTTCAACTTTAGTCAAACGAGTAGAGAGACTCCTGTAATGTATATAGAAATAAATCTGCACTCCGTAAATAATTGGTATGACTATACTGACGCCAACATTCTTTCCGTGGATGCATAAACAGACCTCTGAATTAATCCATCCATCATCAAGCGGATAGCGCTGTATTACTAAGCCAACATCGGGCTCTATACTCTTATTTTTAACCCTTCTTCTTCATCATCATTATCATCATGTTATCTTGTAACATGCTATAGTAGGTTTGTAAAATTAGAAGGGATCTGTTAGTATTACTTAGAACCTGTTTATTGTGGTAAAGCTAGGCTCCGATCTTTCATTCCACGCCACAAACAAAGGCTCAAAGGAGCTGATATCATCATACTTGGAGGCATGAAAACTCAGAGAAGAGAACATTCAGATATGCTGATTAATCAGAAATATTTATTTGAAGTAGTCTCGTGATCACACAACTTCAAATTCAAGTTGATTTCTCCATTCATACTTGTCATCTCCTGGCCCATTTATATTATATGGGCTGTCAGAGAAGCTCACTTGACCTTTGTGTGTTTTAAATAGCGTTCAACAAGAAAATTTAATGACAAACACTATTTATTACATTCCTGACCAGTGAACAGAGATCTAATACTTTTGAAACCAAGGCGTCCCTTCATACTCCTATGCGATCAAACGGAATGTGTCATGCCACATGTCTTTAGCTTCCTGTTATCTGGAAATGCTTTAGTTCCTGAAATGGGTGAATAAAGATTTCAAAATACTGTAAAATAGTTTTGTGAATCAGAGATCAAGTCTGTCAACAGATTCACATTGCAGAACTTGTTATATTTGTTGATGCCCATAAATTAAAGTTACCTGAAAACAAGGTTTCTGCTTTTTTAGCCATAAAGTATCGTCATATATGAACATAAACAATATTTTTCTGTATATGCCACCTTTTTCCAGCACAAGTTTGATGCCCCAGGTGCCCAATAACTTCTATTTTGCATATTGATAGATATTACAGATATAGCGAAAGTTGTCATAACTCACAAGGCGCCATCTTGATAACTTGTCACAAAAGTTTTTCTCACTTAAAAGGATTAAGATAACTTAACATTATACAAAGCAATTAACCAATAAGTGTGGCATTACCCTAATTTGTGCCATGATAGTGTTGCACCCCAGAGTCCGATTGCCACGGTGACATTGCCTCCCTTTAAGGGGTGATGTCATGCCTGGAGGTAAGGGGAGGTTCCCATGCCAGGTAACACAGTGTACATGTCAATTCCTGCTCCAGGTCAGAATTGGGAGCTTCCTTATAAATTCTGGCCAGCAGGTGGGGTTAGTGAGTCAGAGAGAAGTCAGCTGAGAGGGTAAACAGGGGTGTTGTCATGGAAACGGGAGTCAACTGGAGCTCGTGACAGGACAGTGAGAGCGGAGAGTTGGCAGCTGGTCTGTGGGGAGGGAAGGGACAGGAGCAGAGACAAGAGCTCATGGGAATAAAAACTGCGTATAGCTGACCCCAAAACGGAGCGCTGATAAAGAGGGATGCCAGAGTCATTGGCTAATAAAATATATAATCACTGCACTCGTACAGGATAAGGTTTGCTTCAAGTGAATAATTTATTGGTGAAAATTGAGACGACAGAAAAAATTAATGTTTTGGCCAATCAGTGGCCTTGATCACAATGTTGCCCTTCGTAGGTTGTTTTCTAGAATTTGAACATATAGTATTGTTGAGGTAGATACATATGAGGGTGTATATGTACAATCCACACTGAGGGAAAGGAAACGTTTTTGCACTGGGGTCCAAAAGACGCCAAGGTAGGAATGCATACAGTGTGCACCGACTGGCAATAAGATTGGTATTTGGTTTTAAAAAAAGAACACGTCCGTGTTTGAATGGAGTTACTGTGCTGGTCGGCGTTAGTGATACAGTGGAAATGCTGATATATATATCGCCAGGCAAGGATGATATTGTGGCCAAAAGAGGGTTTGGAAACAAGTTCGTTGGTGGCACACCTGTGCCTGCAGATCAAGCAGTTTCCCTGGAGTTGTTGCAGGATCCAGCTTGGGTGGCTAAATGGGAGATGCTGACACAGACGTGTCTGAGCAGAAGGAGCAGCCATGGCTAGGCGGGCGCTGTACGCCCTGACAGCCAAATCTGGAGGGTACGCCCTGACAGCCGAATCTGGAGGGCAGAGGACTGCAAGTTCCCTGGCCACACCGAATACCTGAAGGCATGGTAGCAGACCAAGAGCCTGGTGCTGACAGTGAAAAGGACAGTGCCCATGAAATAGGCTCATGCTGTCTGCCATACAGGTCAGAAATCATCACGCAGGAGAGGGCCGCAGCTTAGCTACAAGCAGCAGGGACCATAAAAGAGAGCGCAGAAAGAAGGGTGGCAGGGTGGATCCTCTGAAAGCCTCCAGGCAAGCTGGACTCAATCCGTTATCTGTAATTGGTACCCCAGATTGTATCTACTTTCAAGTAAAAGGTAAAGAAAAATGAACCTCTCTGTGTCCTTCACTTATTCTCTGCACCCCAACGTTCACCACCATCTGAACAATCATATATATTTGCCCTGGGGCCTCGCTCTACCCGTGGTTAGCTGAACCATCTTTGCAGTGTCACCATCAGCCACAGTGGACCTAAACCACAGCATAGGCCATCCATTGCTGAACACCACGGGTGTCGTCACGACTAAACACCACATAATTATCCTCCATTTTATGACACGGCCAGGGCCACGGAAATGGATCATGGCCCCGTGACCTCCCTCATAAAACTTTCCAGTCCGATTCCGGGTACCCCATGGCCCTGGCGGGTGCATCATTTGCTCCGTTCAGCATTATTCAAGTCAATTTAACCTTTATTAGTTCTGTAAAGTCCTCTTCTTTATTATGCTATATAGTCACTTTTTGTTCTATACTCTGTAGATTAACTTCAATTAGTCTCTACTAAAAGCTCTCATACAGTGGGTACGGAAAGTATTCAGACCCCTTTAAATTTTTCACTCTTTGTTTCATTGCAGCCATTTGGTAAATTCAAAAAAGTTCATTTTTTTCTCAAACTGAAATATCACTTGGTCATGAGCATTAAGAGCCTTTCCTCAGACACTCATATTTAAGTCACATGCTGTCCATTTCCTTGTGATCCTCCTTGAGATGGTTCTACTCCTTCATTGGAGTCCAGCTGTGTTTAATTAAACTGATAGGACTTGATTTGGAAAGGCACACACCTGTCTATATGGAAAGGCAGCAAAACATAAAGTCTGCCAAATGTGCCAAGGTCCCAACAGCCATCACCTCCATGTCTCCACCATGATGATTACTTTCTATCTCCTCCATCTCTTCCACCTCATTCACCTTCTCAGCTCATCCAGGAGAGACTGAACAAAGCTTTTGTGAGTACTAGCCTCTTTTGCACAACTCCTGTTCCCCCTTGTCTTCCTCTGCTTCCACCTCCTCAATCAAGGCTGAGCACATGAGATGATGTTGGGCTGGGTAGTATCTCCCTGTCTCATGTCTTCCTCTGTTTCCACCTGGTCCGCATGCAAAGCTTCATGCTTCATTGTCAGTGGCAACTGTTTTAGAAGGCACAGAAGCAGGATCATTGTGCTGACAATGGAGTCATCGCATCTCACCATCTTTGTTGAGTCTTCAAAGTCTTGGAGAATCACACAAATGTCAGATATCCATGCCCACTCTTTAGTTGTTATGTGCGGAGGCTGACCACAATACCAACAGGCGTGTTCAAGCTGATACTCAACAACTGGCCTCTGCTGCTCATAAAGCCTTGCCAGCATGTGCAGTGTAGAGTTTCAGCTTGTTGGCATGTCACACACCAGTCGATGAGCTAGGACTTGCATGCGCTACTGCAGTACTGCCAGAGCCACAGCAGCTGTAGCTGACTTACGGAAATGAGCACTGGAAAATCTGGGTAGATTTTCAGAAATCGCTGAACTACCAAGTTGAACACGTGTACCAAGCATGGTACATATAAAACACTCCACCAACAAATACACATGATTACAGTCCTAAATCTATTACCAAATTATCTATACATGAACCTCATGTGCAGTATTCAACTTACCGTATATACTCGAGTATAAGCCGACCAGAGTATAAGCCGACCCCCCTAATTTTGCCACAGAAAACTGGGAAAACTTATTGACTCGAGTATCAGCCTAGGGTAGGAAATGCAGCAGCTACCGGTGAATTTCAAAAATAAAAATAGATGCTCCATACCGTTCATTATGGCCCCATAAGATGCTCCATATAAAGCTGTGCCATATAGTGCGCTGCACCGTTCATTATTGCCCCATAGCTGCCATATACTGCTCTGCGCCATTCATTATTGCCCGATAGCTGCCATATAGTGCTCTGCACCATTCATTATTGCCCCATAGCTGTGCCATATAGTGCCCTGCGCCGTTCAGTATTGCCTCATAGCTGTGCCATATAGTGCTCTGCACCGTTCATTATTGCCCCTTAGCTGCCATATAGTGCTCTGCGCAGTTCAGTATTGCCCCATAGCTGCCATATAGTGCCCTGCGCCGTTCAGTATTGCCCCATAGCTGTGCCATATAGTGCTCTGCACCATTCAGTATTGCCCCATAGCTGCCATATAGTGCTCTGCGCCGTTCATTATTGCCCCATAGCTGCCATATAGTATTCTGCGCCGTTCATTATTGCCCCATAGCTGTGCCATATAGTGCTCTACGCCGCTAATTATTGCCCCATAGCTGCCATATAGTGCTCTGAACCGTTCATTTTTGCCCCATAGCTGCCATATAGTGCTCTGCGCCGTTCAGTATTGCCCCATAGCTGCCATATAGTGCTCTGCGCCGTTTAGTATTGCCCCATAGCTGTGCCATATAGTGCTCTGCATCGTTCATTATTGCCCCATAGCTGTGCCATATAGTGCTCTGCACCGTTCAATATTGCCCCATAGCTGCCATATAGTGCTCTGCGCCATTCAGTATTGCCCCATAGCTGCCATATAGTGCCCTGCGCCGTTCAGTATTGCCCCATAGCTGTGCCATATAGTGCTCTGCACCGTTCAGTATTGCCCCATAGCTGCCATATAGTGCTCTGCACCGTTCATATTTCCCCATAGATGCTCCACATAAATCTCTGCCATTGCTGCTGCTGCTGCTTAAAAAAAAAATGCCATACTCACCTCGCTGCTTGCAGCTCCCAGCGTCCGGTCCCGGCGTCTCTCCGCTCTGACTGATCAGGCAGAGGGCGCCGCGCACACTATATGCGTCATTGCGCCCTCTGACCTGGACAGTCAGAGCGGAGAGACGCGAAGACAGAGCGGCGCCCGGCCGGTGGAACGGGGACAGGTGAATATGACATACTACCTGCTCCCGGCGTCCGCCTCCCTCTGCCTGTCACACGGTCTTCGGTGCCGCAGCCTCTTCCTCTATCAGCGGTCACCGGCACCACTGATTAGAGAAATGAATATGCGGCTCCACCCCTATGGGAGTTGGAGCCGCTTATTCATTTCTCTAATGAGCGGTCCCACGTGACCGCCGACAGGAAGAGCTGCAGCATGGAAGACCGTGTGACAGGCAGGGGGAGCACCGGGATCGCTGGGACTAGGTAAGTATACCTCAGCGCCCTCTCCCCCTCACCCGCCAACCCCACCGCTACCGTGACTCGAGTATAAGCCGAGAGGGGCACTTTCAGCCCAAAATTTTGGGCTGAAAATCTCGGCTTATACTCGAGTATATACGGTAAGTGAACCCATCGAACATAGTGCATAACCAGTACCAAAAAGAACAATGATGTACAAGTCCAAATCCATAAAATATTATATCTTTATTATATAAAAAAAAATCTAAAATTGACACAGAACAAAAAATTAGGGAACAGGGAAGACACATAAAAGAACATCAGAATGAGGCCAGCGGTGCTGAGGGGGTGAGATCGACAGCAACAAAACGGGCAGGAAGAGGCAGTTGGGTTGTGCATGTCTGCTATAACGAAGTCCAATAGTAGAGAAAACACACATCCGCACTGCTCAAAGGTCAAACTCAATGACCGTATTATATTATCGGTCTAGCACCACAGAAAGTGATACTGGCTGTATGAATCCTTTACACCTGAATCAACGGGGTGCTGCTGCCAGAAAAAAACAGGTCTAACAGGACCCGTTGAAGTGCCGTAGAGCACGAAATGATCGTTGTCCGTGGCTGACTCTATCCCTCCCTGCTATCCGTTTGTTTATATGTCCTAATAAAGTGATATTCACCGCAACAGGGTAAGTGCGCGCCTACTTTTTCTATTTTGCCATGTCTGCTATAACATTGGGGCACACGCACCCCCCAATAGGTAACCCCACCAATGAGCAATTTATGAATTATCCCCAAAATATCAATTATTCAACATACCATTAATAATCACATGGTATATATGATACTAGAAATACCAACACACAAAGAAGTATGTTATCAAGTGCAGACCATATGTCATATTGGTTTCACCCCATACAGGCTATTTTAAAGATAATAGTATTTACCTGGATAGTTATTGCAGAATACGCAGATCCTGGCACGGATCTAACTTCCGGTCAGATGTTGCCACACTTGGACTCTTGGTATTCACCGTTTATCTTATAAATACAGCTCCAGAGATGTGTGTGCCCCCTGATGAAGGCAATACCGAAACGTACATTAGGGCGGGCACACCCCCCCTCCTCTGGATCCGTGCCCGGAGCTGCGCATTCTGCAATAACCAGACATGCTTCCCTGCAAAGGGACAGGAAACTATGTCGTGAATGGGCTTGTTTCTTGTGCTCCAGCAAAAGGCGTAACCGCACCTGCCCCATGTTTTTGGCATCTGCATGCACCATCATCAGTACTTCCGTTTCCTTGTCCCTTGCGGCATGCCTTGCACATTTTCTAATTGATACGTCTCTAGTAACCAAGGTTTCACTTAATTATTGAAGCTACATTTTTTTAATAAACTAAAAAAATTGGTCAAATGTAGCAGGCCAAACGGTTATAAAAAAATTTAAACCACCGTAATTTTACACAAAGGAGTTTAAACTGTATGGATTACAATAGACAATTTTTGGAACCCAATAATGTGGTAAGCTGTAGGAGGCCAAGCATTTTTAAAAAATGTTACATCACAATTTTATACAGAGCATGTTAAACTGTATGACTTTTTGAATTCAAAATACATTGTTTTACCTTTTTTTTTTTGTTTTTTTTTGTTTTATATACCACTAAAATGTAACAAAAAGCATGTAATGCTCTGTGAATGAGTAATTGAATCCAGACAAATTTTTCTATACTTTTTTGGAGTGTTATATAACACAGAAATGTACCACAAATCATGTAATACTGTATGGTTGACAGTATAGTACATTTTTTTACTCCCCCCCAAAAGAAAAACAAAAAAGGACAAAAATGGTTCCAATGGATATGAGCTGTTCCAGTGGTGAATCTTTAGATTCTTTGCTGTGAGCAAATTCCACTGAAGAGTTTATCACACGAATTCAATAACTGTTATTTATTCTTTGCTGTAATTACAGAAGTCCAGCAAGCTCTTAAATCATGTGGCTACAAAATGATAGGTCTCCAAGTATTCATTTGGTACTGCAGCTTGAGCCTGCAGAGGACACTAATAGACGATAATCAGCAAGCCATCTGATTTTTTTTTCTAAATCTATAATTTTTTGGTTGGCGCACTGGTGTGTGACTCGTGATGCTCATGAAAATGAATTATGAAGGTAGAAAGTTGATAGATTTGTTTTATGCAAATAAAAAAGCTATTTGATGTTAAATGTTTATTTTATTTGTTGGTTCTCTGATCTTATTGCAAAACTTCCAATATCTTTTTTTTCTTTTGAATAATATACTTAGCAAACCCCTTAAGATCCCAAAAAATGTTGCCCTCAAGGACGAAAAAAAAAGATTTTTTCCTCCTTGCTTACTGACAGAAGTAACTTGGTTTTATTTTTTAAGCTAAGGAGATACAGTACAGACCAAAAGTTTGGACACACCTCTTCATTTAAAGATTTTTCTGTATTTTCATGACTATGAAAATTGTACATTCACACTGACGGCATCAAAACTACCTCTTGAAGCTCATCAAGAGAATGCCAAGAGTGTGCAAAGCAGCCATCAAAGTAAAAGGTGGCAACTTTGAAGAACCTAGAATATAAGACATAATTTCAGTTGTATCACACTTTTTTGTTAAGCATATAATTCCACATGTGTTAATTCATAGTTTTGATGCCTTCAGTGTGAATGTACAATTTTCATAGTCATGAAAATACAGAAAAATCTTTAAATGAGAAAGTGTGTCCCAACCTTTGGTCTGTACTGTATATATTTTTCAAATTGTAGCCAAATATATGATGGCCTTAAATTTATATGATTTTTTTATTACTGATGAATACATTCACCATTATTTTTTATATTTTTACATTATGAATTGAGAGCATTATTATAGGGGGAGAAGATTACTTTGAGATTGTAAGTGTAAGGTAAGTACTGAACATTATTATTATAATTTTAAAGATGATCAAATGTGACCAAATTTGAATACGCCAAATCACCCGAATTTATGGGGAAATTCAATTTGATGTTAATTTATTCTCCGAAAATTGAATATTCCCTATTATGCTCTGGGATCTGGAGAGGCAGTAAAGCATAGCAAATGTAAGATGTAGAAAAATAAATCATCTAAGGGTATGTTCACACGTTCAGGATTTCCATCCTTTTTTTTTCCTGACTGTTTTTTAAAAAACTGCAGCTCTTGGCAGAAAACGCAGGTCCTTTTTTTGGTCCTTTTTTGGTCCGTTTTTGATGCGTTTTTTGATGCGTTTTTTGATGCGTTTTTTTGATGCAGTTTTCTAGCCAGAGTCTGTGTGTTTTCTAGGAATTTTTTTAGGGTTAAAATGGCTGAAAATACCCTAACCCTACCCCTACCCCTAACCCTACCCCTAACCCTAACCCTACCCCTAACCCTACCCCTAACCCTACCCCTAACCCTACCCCTAACCCTACCCCTAACCCTACCCCTACCCCTATTCTAACCTTAGTGAAAAAAAAAAAAAAAATTCTTTATTTTTTTTATTGTCCCTACCTATGGGGGTGACAAAGGGGGGTGTGTCATTTACTATTTTTTTATTTTGATCACTGAGATATAACCTATCTCAGTGATCAAAATGCACTTTGGAACGAATCTGACGGCCGGACGGACACCGGGACGCCGGGTGAGTATAAGGGGGGGAGATTAGGGCACGGGGGGGCATCAGAGCACTGGGGGGGGGCATCGGAGCACTGGGGGGGGGCATCGGAGCACGGGGGGGCGGGATCGGAACACGGGGGGGGCAGCCACACTCCGCCCACGCACTTCCGCCCGCTCCCCGCACTTCCTGCTGCAGCGGTTCTGCACATCAAACCGCAGTAAAACCCGCAGATATATTTTTGATCTGCGGGTTTTACTGCGGTTTGGACCTCACAATGGAGGTCTATGGGTGCAGAACCGCTGCGGCTCCGGAAAAAGAATTGACATGCTCCTTCTTTTTTCCGGGAGCTATTCAGCGCGTCTTTTTTTTTACAATTTCCGGACCATGTGCACAGTGTGTACTGTTTTCCATAGGGTACAGTGTACTGTACCCTGCATGGAAAACAGCTGCGGAACCGCAGCGGCAAAACCGCCGCGGTTCCGCGGTAAAAAACGCACTGTGTGAACATGGCCTAATAATCACCACAACAGCTTTCCTCCATACGTTCCTTTATGCTTCTAGGTACTGAAAACCCCAGTCCTCTTCCTGCTAGGCCGTGACTTCCATCTGGAATCTGGCCTCGGACATTCCTGAGTATGTATATCTTAAGTTAACAACACACATTAAAATATCACAATTTTGCCACCTTAGGACATGGAATTTCGGGGCCCCATACTGGCAAAATTTTCGGGCTGCCTTGATACTTCACCCAGGCTCCACCCCAGCTCCGCCTCCACATTTCGAACCTTCCACAGTCCCACCGACCGCTCTTGGAAAAATTCATCTTCTGCACCACATAATCACCAATCTAATATTATCAATTGCCAGCAGACACCAGATCACATACATAGCTAGCAGCTTTTGTTTTGGCCAAAATAATTTTTAAGCCGCCACCACGACAAGGTAGATTCTTTGTGCTGTGCCCTACTCTACTCTAACCTACTAAACATTTCTTAAAATATCCAATACTCTTTTTAGGTATATTTTTCTTTATTTTTCTTTAAGGGAATGAGTCACATATATTTTTTAGAATGACCATTAACCCCTTTACCCCCAAGGGTGGTTTGCACATTATGGACCGGGCCAATTTTTACAATTCTGACCACTGTCCCTTTATGAGGTTATAACTCTGGAACGCTTCAACGGATCCCGGTGATTCTGACATTGTTTTCTCGTGACATATTGTACTTCATGATAGTGGTAAAATTTCTTTGATATTACCTGCGTTTATTTGTGAAAAAAACGGAAACATGGCAAAAATTTTAAAAATTTCGCAATTTTCCAACTTTGAATTTTTATGCAATTAAATTACAGAGATATGTCACACAAAATACTTAATAAGTAACATTTCCCACATGTCTACTTTACATCAGCACTATTTTGGAACCAAAAATTTTTTTTTGTTAGGGAGTGATAAGGGTTAAAATTTGACCAGCAATTTCTCATTTTTACAACACCATTTTATTTTAGGGACCACAACTCATTTGAAGTCATTTTGAGGGGTCTATATGATAGAAAATACCCAATTGTGACACCATTCTAAAAGCTGCACCCCTCAAGGTTCTCAAAACCACATTCAAGAAGTTTATTAACCCTTCAGGTGTTTCACAGGAATTTTTGGAATGTTTAATTAAAAATTAACATTTAACTTTTTTTCACAAAAAATTTACTTCAGCTCCAATTTGTTTTATTTTGCCAAGAGTTACAGGAGAAAATGGACCCCAAACCTTGTTGTACAATTTGTCCTGAGTACGCCGATACCCCATAAGTGGAGGTAAACCACTGTTTGGGCACATGACAGAGCTTGGAAGCAAAGGAGCGCCATTTGACTTTTTAATGCAAAATTGACTGGAATTGAGATGGGACGCCATGTTGCGTTTGGAGAGCCACTGATGTGCCTAAACATTGAAAGCCCCCACAAGTGACACCATTTTCGAAAGTAGACCCCCTAAGGAACTTATCTAGAGGTGTGGTGAGCACTTTGACCCACCAAGTGCTTCACAGAAGTTTATAATGCAGAACCGTAAAAATAAAAAATATTTTTTTTTCACAAAAATTATTTTTTCGCCCCCAATTTTTTATTTTCCCAATGGTAAGAGAAGAAATTGGAACCAAAAAGTTGTTGCACAATTTGTCCTGAGTACTCTGATACCCCATATGTGGGGCTAAACCACTGTTTGGGCGCATGGGAGACCTCGGAAGGGAAGTAGAGCCGTTTGACCTTTCAATGCAAAATTGATAGGAATTGAGATGGGACGCCATGTTGCGTTTGGAGACCACTGATGTGCCTAAATATTGAAACCCCCCACAAGTGACACCATTTTGGAAAAATAGACCCCCTAAGGAACTTATCTAGAGGTGTGGTGAGCACTTTGACCCACCAAGTGCTTCACAGAAGTTTATAATGCAGAACCGTAAAAATAAAAAATAATTTTTGGGGAAAAAAAATGATGTTTTTGCCCCCAATTTTTTATTTTCCCAATGGTAAGAGAAGAAATTGGAACCAAAAAGTTGATGTACAATTTGTCCTGAGTATGCTGATACCCCATATGTGGGGGTAAACCACTGTTTGGGCGCATGGGAGAGCTCGGAAGGGAAGGAGCGCCATTTAACTTTTCAATGCAAAATTCACAGGAATTGAGATGAGACGCCATGTTGCGTTTGGAGAGCCACTGATGTGCCTAAATATTGAAACCCCCCACAAGTGACACCATTTTGGAAAAATAGACCCCCTAAGGAACTTATCTAGATGTGTGGTGAGCACTTTGACCCACCAAGAGCTTCACAGAAGTTTATAATGCAGAGCCGTAAAAATAAAACAAAAATTTTTTCCCACAAAAATTATTTTTTAGCCCCCAGTTTTGTATTTTCCCGAGGGTAACAGGAGAAATTGGACCCCAAAATTTGTTGTGCAATTTGTCCTGAGTGCGCTGATACCCCATATGTGGGGGGAACCACCGTTTGGGCACATGGGAAGGCTCGGAAGGGAAGGAGCGCCATTTGAAATACAGACTTAGATGGAATGGTCTGCAGGCGTCACATTGCGTTTGCAGAGCCCCTAATCTACCTAAACAGTAGAAACCCCCCACAAGTGACCCCATCTTGGAAACTAGACCCCCCAAGGAACTTATCTAGATGTGTTGTGAGAACTTTGAGCCCACAAGTGTTTCACTACAGTTTCTAACGCAGAGCCGTGAAAATAAAAAAAAAAATTCCCCCCAAAATTATTTTTTAGCCCCCAGTTTTGTATTTTCTTGAGGGTAACAGGACAAATTGGACAACAAATTTTGGGGTCCAATTTCTCCTGAGTGCGCTGATGCCCCATATGTGGGGGGGAACCACCGTTTGGGCGCATGGGAGGGCTCGGAAGGGAAGGAGCGCCATTTGGAATGCAGACTTAGATGGAATGGTCTGCAGGCGTCACATTGCGTTTGCAGAGCCCCTAATGTACCTAAACAGTAGAAACCCCCCACAAGTGACCCCATATTGGAAACTAGTCCCCCCACGAACTTATCTAGATGTGTTGTGAGAACTTTAAGCCCCCAAGTGTTTCACTACATTTTATAACGCAGAGCCGTGAAAATTAAAAAATCTTTTTTTCCCACAAAACTTATTTTTTAGCCCCCAGTTTTGTATTTTCCCAAGGGTAACAGGAGAAATTGGACCCCAAAAGTTGTTGTCCAATTTGTCCTGAGTACGCTGATACCCCATATGTTGGGGTAAACTCCTGTTTGGGCACACGGGAGAGCTCGGAAGGGAAGGAGCACTGTTTTACTTTTTCAACGCAGAATTGGCTGGAATTGAGATCGGACGCCATGTCGCGTTTGGAGAGCCCCTGATGTGTCTAAACAGTGGAAACCCCCCAATTATAACTGAAACCCTAATCCAAACACACCCCTTACCCTAATTCCAACGGTAACCCTAACCACACCTCTAACCCAGACACACCACTAACCCTAATCCCAACCCTATTCCCAAATGCAAATGTAATCCAAACCCTAACCCTAACTTTAGCCCCAACCCTAACTGTAGCCTTAACCCTAACTGTAGCCTTAACCCTAACCCTAGCCCTAACCATAACCCTAGCCCTAACCCTAGTCCTAACCCTAACCCTAGCCCTAACCCTAGCCCTAACCCTAACCCTAGCCCTAGCCCTAACCCTAATGGGAAAATGGAAATAAATACATTTTTTAATTTTTTTTTATTTTTCCCTAACTAAGGGGTTAATGAAGGGGGGTTTGATTTACTTTTATAGCGGGTTTTTTAGCGGATTTTTATGATTGGCAGCCGTCACTCACTGAAAGACGCTTTTTATTGCAAAAAATATTTTTTGCGTTACCACATTTTGAGAGCTATAATTTTTCCATATTTGAGTCCACAGAGTCATGTGAGGTCTTGTTTTTGCGGGACGAGTTGACGTTTTTATTGGTAACACTTTCGGGCACGTGACATTTTTTGATCGCTTTTTATTCCGATTTTTGTGAGGCAGAATTAGCAAAAACCAGCTATTCATGAATTTCTTTTGGGGGAGGCGTTTATACCGTTCCGCGTTTGGTAAAATTGATAAAGCAGTTTTATTCTTCGGGTCAGTACGATTACAGCGACACCTCATTTATATCATTTTTTTTATGTTTTGGCGCTTTTATATGATAAAAACTATTTTATAGAAAAAATAATTATTTTTGCATCGCTTTATTCTGAGGACTATAACTTTTTTATTTTTTTGCTGATTTTGCTGTATGGCGGCTCGTTTTTTGCGGGACAAGATGATGCTTTCAGCGGTACCATGTTTATTTATATCTGTTTTTTTGATCGCGTGTTATTCCACTTTTTGTTTGGCAGTATGATAATAAAGCGTTGTTTTTTACCTCGTTTTTTTTTTTTCTTACGGTGTTTACTGAAGGGGTTAATTAGTGGGCCAGTTTTATAGGTCGGGTCGTTACGGACGCGGCGACACTAAATATGTGTACTTTTATTGTTTTGTTTTTTTTATTTAGATAAAGAAATGTATTTATGGGAATAATATTTTTTTTTTTTTTCATTATTTAGGTTTTTTTTTTTTTGGTTTTTTTTACACACTTGTAAAAAAATTTTTTTTAACTTTTTTACTTTGTCCCAGGGGGGCGACTGTTAGGAGTCGAGTTTCCTCTGATGCACAGGGGGAATCTCGATCCGTGTCTGCTGCGGTCTCCCATGCGGTATCGGCCGCAGTGGGCTCTGCTCAGCGGAGACGTCGCTCCCAGCGTCTCGCTGAGGCTGATTCGGTGCATAGGGTCACTACTACCTTTTCTGGCTTTTCTATGGTACCCTGCACTGATCTGCGGCGAGCAAGCCTCTCTGGGACTAAGTCCTTATTTACTCACTCTGAGCATGCCCAGGGCAGGGTCTCCCATTGGAGGTCGAGGGCCACATGTTCGGTCACATGCTCAGGTACTGCAGCACTTTCCATTGGTCCTCCTGGGAGGTCCTGAAAGGGCAAAAACTTCAGTAGCAGCTTCCTGTGCTGCAACTATATTAACTGCGCATGACCGCACGGCCATGCGCTAGTATTGTCTTGTAAATATGTGTGTGTGCTGTGAGTGAAAGTCGCTCTTTAAATAACCCTCCCTATTGAATGTCTGTTCGCGGAAGGTGTATGTTTGCTATCTAGCACCCGACTTATCCAACAGCACGTAACACACATCACAGCGTCCTGTTGCTGTGTCCGCCAGTACGGCGCCGTGCGCTTCCTCTGCGCTTTCCTTACCCAAGCCTGGGTGGTTAGTGGCGTCCGTCAGTGCGACACCGCACGCACTCTCGTGCCTTTATTTACTATTTCAACAGTTTCCTTACACACCCAGTTGCGGTGTTGTGCCAGCAGTGGTCTAATCGGACTTCAATCCTAGTTGGGGTTGTGTTCGCTGACTTATTGCTCGCGCTCTATGTGCGGTACCGCGGTCCTGTGATGCAACAGGATCGCTTCCTTCACGCAGGGTGAAGTTAACCCTTGTATGTATACTTATAGTACCGCCATATAGTCCGTCTTACTTAGCAGCAGGTACTTTCCTGCACGGTGGATCCCGGGTTGCGAACGCACCAATTCCATTTAATAAACTATATATTTGGTGCGTTCCGCCAACCCTAACAGGGACAATACAGATCGGTGATCTGCCAGTTTGCACAGCACTCTGACAGATCACCGATCTGTCAAACAGCGCTGCAGCGTTACCAAGTGTCTGCTCTAAGCCACCTCCCTCCCTGCAGGACCCGGATCCGTGGCCATCTTGGATCCGGGATTTGCTGCAGGGAGGAAGGTAGGAGACCCCTAGAGCAACGCGATCACATCGCGTTGCTGCGGGGGTCTCAGGGAAGCACGCAGGGAGCCCCCTCCCTGCGCGATGCTTCCCTGCACCGCCGGCACATCGCGATCATGTTTGATCGCGGTGTGCCGGGGGTTAATGTGCCGGGGGCGGTCCGTGACCGCTCCTGGCACATAGTGCCGGATGTCAGCTGCGATAAGCAGCTGTCACCCAGCCGCGATCGGCCGCGCTCCCCCCGTGAGCGCGGCCGATCGCCTATGACGTACTATTCCGTCCTTGGGAAGTAAAGCCCACCCCACATGGACGGAATAGTACGTCTAATGGCAGAAAGGGGTTAATACCACATACAAGGGACAAATACCATCACACCATGACCAGATGACATATTACCACTGCATAGTGACGGAATAATACCACGTATAAGGAACAAATACCTCCATACCATGACCAGATCACGTATTACCATCACATAGTGACCAAATAATATCTCATACACAGAGAAATACCTCCACACCATAACCAGATCACATATTACCACCACATAGTGACCGAATACTACAATATTGATTAATTAATAAAAAAGCCCTCAACACTAATGCCATTCTATACAGGAGCTCTGAATATAATGTCAGTGTACAAGTAACACAGTGATCACCAGTGACATTATATTCAGGAGCTCTGCATATAGTGTACAGTGGACAGGTAATAGAGTGTATAGTGTCAGTGTACAGGTAACACACTGACTCCCCAGTGACGTCTCTAGCTGAAGTCCTTTATCTTTGCTTTTCTTTTTCATGCAGCACAGACTGCCATGATTTCTTCCAGCCAGGACTAGTCACTGCATAAAATAACATAGTTACCTTAAATTTAAATTTATAGTTGCCTAAAGCCCCACTTTCAGAACACATTCCCCACTTCTTCCCTTTCTTCTACACTACACATCTGAATACAGACGTGCACCCACCATTAATATATAATTAGTTATTATTAATCCACCACTGCACTCCCACCAACTATATAAAGCCATTTTCCCCACTTAATAAATATATAAATTAATTAGCTCCTGTACTTTTCCCCCAATTCATTACCAGTCACTGCATCCTCAACACCCCCCACTGTGCCTCTCGCTCCCCCGATTCATTATATTTACATGCACCTTCCACCCCAATGCATTGTCATGTCTTCTCTCTCTCCCACCCCCACCATGTATTCATTATCAACTGGTCTCTCCCCACATTCAATACATCATTTACTCCCACCACCCTCAAAATTCATCATTATTTGCTTTCCCCAGTGCCTCATTTACTCTCCCATCCCCCACCTTCAATTCAATTGCTGTCCCCATCATCATTTGCTGTGCTCCTCCCCCTCACTTCATCATTTGCAGTCCCCCTTCCCCCTCACTTCATCATTCACTGTCCTTCTCCCCCCTCACTTCATCATTCGCTGTCCCCCTCCCTTCATCATTTGCAGTCCACCATTCCCCCTCACTTCATCATGTGCAGTCCCCTTCTGTTCATGTGCAGTCGCCCTCCCCCACTTCATCATGTGGAGTCCCCTCCCTCACATCATCATTTGCAGCCCCCTCCATGATTTGCAGCCCCCTAAATCATTTGCAGTCCCCTCTCCATCATTTGCAAATTGCAGCCCCTCAATCATTTTCAGATCCCCCTTTCATAATGTCCAGATCCCCATTCATCATGTGCAGATTCCCCTTTTCATCATGTGCAGACCCCCCTTTCATTATGTGCAGACCCCACTTTCATCATATGCAGACCCCCTTTTATCATGTGCATACCCCTTCCTTTCATCATGTGCAGACTCCGTTTCATCATGTGCAGACCCCCTTTTATCAAGTGCAAACCCCCCTTTCATCATATGCAGACCCCCTCTTTAATCATGTGCAGACCTCCTCCTCATCTATTTAATTCATTTTATAAAGAAAAAAAAATGTTTTACATACTTACCTCATAAGTGATCCCCAGCAGGTGCAGCTCCTCTTCTGGTCACAGAGCCCACGTACATGTCGGAGCGTACATGATGATGTCATTGCATACGTGCCAATAACTGATCAGAAGTCCAGGGAGGGCGAAGGGAGTTGGAGCTGTGCAGCCATCAAGGTAAACAGCCGTGCACAGCTCCGAGAAAGCTCCAGGGCCCTGGCGTCAATGTGTGCCCCACAGTCGCACAGCGCGAAGCACATTAGTGCAGGAAGGAGTCTGATGAGCAGTAGCATAAGAGGTGGGGCCCTGCGGGTCCCCCTGTGTGCCGCTGATCATCGGGCCCCATACTGCAATAAGGGCAGTAATGCCCGGATTGTGGCCCTGTATAGGGATGTGCCTGATCATGACCAGAAGAGCCAGCCTAGAGTGCACACGGTAAGGTTGCAGCAAATTTTGTGATGTTGCAACCATACGATGTACAAAGTGTTCGAAAGTGGTAGTTGTGACCGAGTTGCTGTCTGATTGCGCTTTGACACTTTACAGTCAAGGGCTGTCCAAGTTCCAGTGTGCTTTTGGGTGTGGGGGCATCACACTCACTTGTAGGCTGCACGTCTTTGCTACCTCCAGGCTTCTGTCCTCAAGAACCGCTGCAGTCCATGCATAGGACACCAGGTTTTTTGCCACAGTCAAACTTCTACTAAACAGTACAAGTTCATCAGGTGGATACAGGTGGGATAGAGCACAGCAATTCAGACTTCATTCCTCCTTAGTACAACTCCTTTTCTCTTTTGCCACCTATTCATTTTGGACTACCCCAAGCCCGCTGACTCCATCAGCCACAGGGATTCGTTGTCTACTCTGGCAGTGCACCCTGGATGGACCACCTGCCCCCCATGTAATTCCATGTCTACCAACCTCGTGATGTCAGAAGACCAGGCCCGCTTCATTGTACCTGGCCCAAGCCCTGTCCTCCAGAAACTGTTGGAATGTCCATCAGGGAACTCCATTTATTCTTCAACTGCCTTGAACGGTTGGCCCATGCTGCCCCTAGCAACACACCCCACCTAAACTTGAACTTCACTATGCATTCACAAGCTGACACTGAACTCCCTCTAATCAGGGCGTGCTCCCCTTCTAATCAACACTAGTGCCATCCCACAGGGCTAATCCTAACCTTAACCATTTCATATTTACATGCTAAACTGATCTATATCTTATGCTGTCCTAAGCTTATAATTTCTCCATCTCCTGCACTGTCAGCATCCATGATAATCGAACTGCACATGGGTGTCATCTGAGTGCAGTCCGATGTATAACATTCACCAACAGACTTGTATGGGTGCGAGTGATCTGACTTTCGGTTGCACTCGTAGGTTTCTGTGATTGTTTATGCTGAATCGGCATGAGAGAATAATCCCAGATCTGCATTGCCCCATAGTATAAGATATAACATCAGATAGCACTCAGCCATGTATAAGACAGTGTGAGAAGGCCCTAAGACTTACAGTGGGGCAAAAAAGTATTTAGTCAGTCAGCAATAGTGCAAGTTCCACCACTTAAAAAGATGAGAGGCGTCTGTAATTTACATTATAGGTAGACCTCAACTATGGGAGACAAACTGAGAAAAAAAAATCCAGAAAATCTCATTGTCTGTTTTTTTATCATTTTTTTGCATTTTATGGTGGAAAATAAGTATTTGGTCAGAAACAAACAATCAAGATATCTGGCTCTCACAGACCTGTAACTTCTTCTTTAAGAGTCTCCTCTTTCCTCCACTCATTACCTGTAGTAATGGCACCTTTTTAAACTTGTTATCAGTATAAAAAGACACCTGTGCACACCCTCAAACAGTCTGACTCCAAACTCCACTATGGTGAAGACCAAAGAGCTGTCAAAGGACACCAGAAACAAAATTGTAGCCCTGCACCAGGCTGGGAAGACTCAATCTGCAATAGCCAACCAGCTTGGAGTGAAGAAATCAACAGTGGGAGCAATAATTAGAAAATGGAAGACATACAAGACCACTGATAATCTCCCTCGATCTGGGGCTCCACACAAAATCCCACCCCGTGGGGTCAGAATGATCACAAGAACGGTGAGCAAAAATCCCAGAACCACGCGGGGGGACCTAGTGAATGAACTGCAGAGAGCTGGGACCAATGTAACAAGGCCTACCATAAGTAACACACTACGCCACCATGGACTCAGATCCTGCAGTGCCAGACGTGTCCCACTGCTTAAGCCAGTACATGTCCGGGCCTGTCTGAAGTTTGCTAGAGAGCATTTGGATGATCCAGAGGAGTTTTGGGAGAATGTCCTATGGTCTGATGAAACCAAACTGGAACTGTTTGGTAGAAACACAACTTGTCGTGTTTGGAGGAAAAAGAATACTGAGTTGCATCCATCAAACACCATACCTACTGTAAAGCATGGTGGTGGAAACATCATGCTTTGGGTCTGTTTCTCTGCAAAGGGGCCAGGACGACTGATCCGGGTACATGAAAGAATGAATGGGGCCATGTATCGTGAGATTTTGAGTGCAAACTTCCTTCCATCAGCATGGGCATTGAAGATGAAATGTAGCTGGGTCTTTCAACATGACAATGATCCAAAGCACACCGCCAGGGCAACGAAGGAGTGGCTTCGTAAGAAGCATTTCAAGGTCCTGGAGTGGCCTAGCTAGTCTCCAGATCTCAACCCTATAGAAAACCTTTGGAGGGAGTTGAAAGTCCGTGTTGCCAAGCGAAAAGCCAAAAACATCACTGCTCTAGAGGAGATCTGCATGGAGGAATGGGCCAACATACCAACAACAGTGTGTGGCAACCTTGTGAAGACTTACAGAAAACTTTTGACCTCTGTCATTGCCAACAAAGGATATATTACAAAGTATTGAGATGAAATTTTGTTTCTGACCAAATACTTATTTTCCACCATAATATGCAAATAAAATGTTAAAAAAACAGACAATGTGATTTTCTGGATTTTTTTTTCTCAGTTTGTCTCCCATAGTTGAGGTCTACCTATGATGTAAATTACAGACGCCTCTCATCTTTTTAAGTGGTGGAACTTGCACTATTGCTGACTGACTAAATACTTTTTTGCCCCACTGTAAACTACTTATTTGGAAACAGGAGTAGAAACAGAGCAAAAAAATGGTGCAAAATATAATTTATTGTTTCACAAGCAAATAGTGCATAAATATATATTAGATATTACAAAAGGATGATTAAAATGGGAAGTGAGTCACCACCGGTAAACACCCTGCCGAGTATAAATATCCCTTAAGTAGGTAACACTCAGGCAGCAGCTATACATATAAACCATGCCACTCTTGTGGGTAACTAGTATACCCCCCACAGGGTAAAATACTGGCAACAAGGCAGCGCTTACCAATAGAGTGTAGGAGGGCAAGGTGTACCCGATAGGATTCAAGGAAATCCCCGACGCGTGTTTCGCTGACGCTGGTGTTCTGCTTTCTCAAGGGGAAGTGCTCTAGACCGCAGAAGCACCTTTCAAATAGTGCGGGCACATCCCCATGTGACCAACCACGTGGGGTGCCCTAACCAATGGCAGCCGAGTAAGCGGCGCATGCGCGCCTGAGGCATCCCGTCCCACATCAGAGACGGCGTCAAAGCATCGCCCAGACGTCGCGGGGAAGAAGTCCCAACAGCGCCTGCGCAAGGCATAGGAGACGCCGCTCGGACCGGGAACCAAGGAGACCACAAGCGACGCATGCGCACCGCAGCCAGCCAGGTATAATATGTGCATGTAGCTTAAATAGACTGATACGCCCATAGCGGGAGCTTTGCTGGATATATAAAACAAATGCATAAATACATATAACACAGTCCCGGCCATACCACAACGCGCACAGTATGAATAGAAGGCTGACAACAATAAAGAAATAAGAAAATACACAGGGATAAACACATTAGCTGGAAATACAGCGCATATGCAGGTCCAATAAGTATGGGAGTCCATCCAGAAAAAAAGTCCTGAGAGTCGGAGCAGACAATGGGAGTAATGTAAACACTGGAAATAATGAAAAAGACATAAAGTGAATAAAAACATATTAAAACAAAAAAAAAATCCCATATCGGGACCCACATTTTAGGCCCAGATCAGGGCGCTGGTCAGGAATACAGTGGGAGGCAGTACTCAACATGGATAAAAAAGGGGAGAATATTCATTGTAAAAGAGATACAACTTGAAACACAAATTTATCCCAGGAAGGAGGAAAAGCTGAGGGACTCATTGAGCCCATTCGGGGTCAGGGTGTTAAGGCGCACAATCCAGGCAGCTTCCCGTTGTGCTAACACTTTCTTATAATTACCACCTCTGACCCCAAGGTGCACACACTCGATGCCCCTGACCTGAAGAGTCCCCGCATCACAATTATGGAATCGTTTAAAGTGGCGGGGAAGTGTCTTCAGGTCAGAGTCATCAGTGGCCCCACGTGCAGTGCGGATGTCTCTGACATGATCCCGGACGCGCGTCCGAAGTTCCCTGGACGTGAGTCCCACATACATCAGAGAACGGCTGGCCCATGCTGCCCCTAGCAACCCACCCCACCTAAACTTGAACTTCACTATGCATTCACAAGCTGACACTGAACTCCCTCTAATCAGGGCGTGCTCCCCTTCTAATCAACACTAGTGCCATCCCACAGGGCTAATCCTAACCTTAACCATTTCATATTTATATGCTAAACTGATCTATATCTTATGCTGTCCTAAGCTTATAATTTCTCCATCTCCTGCACTGTCAGCATCCATGATAATCGAACTGCACATGGGTGACATCTGAGTGCAGTCCGATGTATAACATTCACCAACAGACTTGTATAGGTGCGAGTGATCTGACTTTCGGTTGGACTCGTAGGTTTCTGTGATTGTTCATGCTGAATCGGCATGAGAGAATAATCCCAGATCTGCACTGCCCCATAGTATAACATATAACATCAGAGAGCACTCAGCCATGTATAAGACAGTGTGAGAAGGCCCTAAGACTTAAACTACTTATTTGTATGTTCTGCTTACCGTGCTGCGTGAGGTCTTTTTTTGTAACGAACTATAGCTTTTATTGGTACTATTTTTGGATATATACAGTAATACTGACAAAACAAAATATTTTTCATATTTTTTAGGCATTATATATTTTACAAATGTTTTTATTTCTTCAGGGGGAAAGGTTTTTTTTTAAAGGGTTTATATATTTGTGGGTTTTTATAGAATTTTTTTTTGCCATATTTATTGGTCCCACGGGATGTGATCCTTTGATCATCTCCTAGAGAATACACTAGACTACTAGTGTAGTGCAGTGTGTTTTCCTAGCCTGTCAATGTTATACTGACAGGTTCACTGTGGACCTATCTCCAACAGGATCGAATAGGATCTGGTGCACGGGAGACATGGAGATATTTGTTAGCCTTTTAATTCCCGATGCAGTACATCGGCAATGGTTGGCAGAGGGAGCACTTTCCACAAATGCCATGGGTGCTATTCATCATGGCATCTGAGGATTTATACTGCGGGGTCAGAGGGACTGCTGATGAAATATTAAATTAAAAATCATCCCACGAATAAAAAAATGGCAATTCATTTTGTTAATCAATGAGTTAACCCTGCTGTTGTCTTCGGTCAAAAACGACCGACCTTGAACTTCAATATTATTTAAAATATTCAAGATGCGGCTCTGAAACCCATGGCCGACCGACCCATCCTCATTTAAGTCAATCAACCACAAGTTTCAGAACCGCATCTTGAACACCCCAAAAAATAGTTCTAAATAGGTCTCCCCAGACCGAAGACAACAGCAGGGTTAAGACAATAAACTGTATCTTAGGAAAAAGCGACCAATAGAGTGGAGTCCTATTAGTTTGCCATGAGATTTGATACTATTTGCCTATGATCTAATGTGCTTTTCATAGCTGTCGCACTCCCGCAGCATGATGTTATTTCAACACTAGGTTTACCATCAATTATCATCACCTTTGACAGCCATGCAGCTTAATTTGTATTCCTCGTAAGGAAGAGAGGAGAGAATGCCACAAGTGAAAATTTCTTAGCAGAGCTTTAATAGCAAAGACTAAAAAAATGCCTTGGAACATTACCTCGGAGCGCTGTTTACCAGTGTGAAGGACACGAAAAATGTGGAAATAGTTAATAACATGCAGAATGAGTATGACAGGGAATTCAGCCTCCGAGACTTAGTGAGGGTCCTACTTTCATGGTTGGCTTGGACAGGGAGGTGCAGAAGAGGCCCCTTGTTTGTGCTCATAGTTCCCCTTGGTCCGGTACTATCCTCGCATGTCTTGTTTAGTCCTGAGTTTTGACATCTTATCTCCTCAGTTAATTTCCCTATATTCATTTGTGATTTTTTTTAATTGCAACTAAGCAAGAGATATATTTATAAATGTCATTTCTAGCGTATCACTAGTTTTTTTAAGAAGATGAAATTAGAATTTTACTAAATGGCAACCCTTTAAATTCTGAATACTTTCTGTTATTCTTCCTTTTTATCTCTCTTTATTATATTCATCCCCCTTCACCCAGTTTTTTTACCTCTTACTTCCAGCTACTTTGCACCCTGGTCTTAAAATATTCATGCATTTAAAGGGAATCTGTTGCCTGTTTTTTTTTTTTGCTATGCTATCTGAGAGCAGCATCATGTAGGGACATATACAGTGGCTTGCGAAAGTATTCGGCCCCCTGGAACTTTTCAACCTTTTCCCACATATCATGCTTCAAACATAAAGATACCAAATGTAAATGTTTGGTGAAGAATCAACAACAAGTGGAACACAATTGTGAAGTTAAACGAAATTTGTTGGTTATTTTAAATTTTTGTGGAAAATCAAAAAACTGAAAAGTGGGGCATGCAATATTATTCGGCCCCTTTAAATTAATACTTTGTTGCCACCACCTTTTGCCTCGATTACAACTGCAAGTCGCTTGGGGTATGTCTCTATCAGTTTTGTACATCGAGAGACTGAAATTCTTGCCCATTCTTCCTCGGAAAACAGCTCGAGCTCAGTGAGGTTTGATGGAGTTTGCTGCACTGAACGTAAAAGGGCCGCACAATATTGCACGCCCCACTTTTCAGTTTTTGAATTTCCACAAAAATTTTAAAAAAACAATAAATTTCGATCAACTTCACAATTGTGTTTCACTTGTTGTTGATTCTTCACCAAAAATTTACATTTGGTATCTTTATGTTTGAAACATGATATGTGGGAAAAGTTTGAAAAATTCCAGGGAGCCGAATACTTTCACAAGTCAATGTACCCTGATTCCATAGTGTGTCACTTACTGGACTGCATGTTGTTATTTTCATAGAATCAATGCTGCACATCTAGCAGCTCTCTGAATGCTGAGCTCTGTATAATCGCCCACACCACCGATTGAAAGCTTCCTGTATACATTGTACATTCATATAAAGCTGCTAATCAGTGGGGGACTGCATAGCAGGAGAACTATATGGCATGAGAAAACTAGATCTCTAATTATAATCTCCTGATGATACTGATTTTATTGAAACTGCAAAAAAACAACTCAGTAAAGGTACCTTCACACATAACGATATTGTTAACGATATCGTTGCTTTTTGTGACGTAGCAACGATATCGTTAATAAAATCGTTATGTGTGACAGCGACCAACGATCAGGCCCCTGCTGGGAGATCGTTGGTCGCTGAAGAAAGTCCAGAACTTTATTTCGTCGCTGGATCTCCCGTGGACATCGCTGGATCGGTGTGTGTGACACCGATCCAGCAATGTCTTCACTGGTAACCAGGGTAAACATCGGGTAACTAATCGCAGGGCCGCGCTTAGTAACCCGATGTTTACCCTGGATACCATCCTAAAAGTAAAAAAAACAAACAGTACATACTTACCTAACGCTGTCTGTCCTCCAGCGCTGTGCTCTGCACTCCTCCTGTACTGGCTGTGAGCGTCGGTCAGCCGGAAAGCAGAGCGGTGACGTCACCGCTCTGCTTTCCGGCCGCTGTGCTCACACAGACAGTACAGGAGGAGTGCAGAGCACAGCGCTGGAGGACAGACAGCGGTAGGTAAGTATGTACTGTTTGGTTTTTTTACTTTTAGGAAGGTAACCAGGGTAAACATCGGGTTACTAAGCGCGGCCCTGCGCTTAGTTACCCGATGTTTACCTTGGTTACCGGCATCGTTGGTCGCTGGAGAGCGGTCTGTGTGACAGCTCTCCAGCGACCAAACAGCGACGCTGCAGCGATCCGGATCGTTGTCGGTATCGCTGCAGCGTCGCTTAATGTGAAGGGGCTTTAAGAGATAAATCATTACAATCAGAGTCTCTCAAGAAAACCTGTGGACAGATTCTCTTTGGTGGGGAGTGACAGAGGCCACAGATCTACCCTAGCCCTTCAGCCTAATTTTGTACCAGCTCAAACGTTGATGTCTCCGTAAGCATGGAACAGACTGGCTATGTACAGGTATTGCTGGACTTGTCTGTGAAAGAGCTACATGCACATAGAAATAGGTTGGGGTGTAAAGTAATTTTCACCTCATTATGTCCACTATTAAAGAATGACTCCACGGATAATGTAGATGTCATGCACGCACTCTGGTGACAAATTATCTAGCCATAATTTCATAATTCATGGACAATGGCATGCGTAGTAAATAGAGATTAGTGGGGGAGTGTTTGAATTTGTGGGGTTCGCCAAATTTTACTGAAAATTTTGATTCACAGACAAGACATTTGTGCTAATTTCAATACAAGAAAAATAATATGAGAGATGAGCAATGTGGTGAAGCAAGCGTGGCCACGCAAAATTGACATTACACCTCTCAGTGATGGTGCCGGGCAAAGGAGACATACTTCTGAAGATGTTCAATATACAGTTGTGCTCAAAAGTTTACATACCCCGGCAGAATTTTTGCTTTCTTGGCCTTCTTTCAGAGAATATGAATGATAACACCAAAACTTTTTCTCCACTCATGGTTAGTGGCTGGGTGAAGCCATTTATTGTCAAACTATTGTGTTTTCTCTTGTTAAATCATAATGACAAGCCAAAACATCCAAATGGCCCTGATCGAAAGTTCACGCACCCCATTTGTTAATACTGTGCATTGTCCTCTCTAACATCAATGACAGCTTGAAGTCTTTTGTGGTAATTGTGGATGAGGTTCTTTATTTTCTCAGATGGTAAAGCTGCCCACACTTCTTGGCAAAAAGTCTCCAGTTCCTGTAAATTCCTGGGCTGTCTAGCATGAACTGCATGATTGAGATCTTCCCAGAGTGGCTCAATGATATTGAAATCAGGAGACTGAGATGGCCACTTCAGAACCTTCACTTTGTTCTGCTATAGCCAATGCCTAGGTCGACTTGGCATTGTGTTTTGGATCATTGCATATGGAGAAAAAAGAATATATGCACACAACCCAAAGGGATCACCAAATAATAATAATTTTTATTTAAAGAACAAAAGAGACAAACATTTAAAAACACATAAAAAGCATCCAAACCAATGGACTACTTAAACTGATCCAAAAATGTACCATACAATAATAATAGTTCTAACAGCCAGATTATAAAATCATCGTAGATTGATATAATAATCAAAATTCATCCAAAATGATTGCTCCATACAAGATCCCCATACCATCCCATGTCATAAGGCTTATGAATCATGACATTGGATAGTATGGGGATCTGGTATACAGTATATTAACTCATTATACTCCCTTCTCTCTTTATGCACTTTATTTGTAGATATGTATTAGGGTTGAGCGAAACGGGTCGAAAATTTTCAAAAGTCGCCGACTTTTGGCAAGGTCGGGTTTCATGAAACCCGACCCGACCCCTGTGTGGGTCGGCCATGAAGTCGGCGATCTTTTGAATCTGGAATCGGAATTCCGATACCGATTCCCGATATGTTTAAGATATCGGGAATTGGTATCGGAATTCAGATTTAAGTGTAAAATAAAGAATTAAAATTAAAAATATCGCAATACTTACCCTCTGACGCGCCCTGGTACTAACCGGGAACCTTCCTCCTTCGAATCAGCGCTTCCAGGACCTTGCGGTGACGTCGCGGCTTGTGATTGGTCGCGCGGCCGCCCATGTGACCGCTCGCGCAACCAATCAGAAGCCGTGACGTCACCGAAGGTCCTTCAAGCGCTGATTCTTAGGAAGGAAGGCTGTCGGAAAGAAGCAGGGCGCGTCCGAGGGTGAGTATATACCTAATAAGAATATACTCACCCTCGGACGCGCCCTGCTTCTTTCCGGCAGCCTTCCTTCCTAAGAATCAGCACTTGCAGAACCTTCGGTGACGTCGCGGTGACGTCACGGCTTCTGATTGGTCACGCGAGCGGTCACATGGGCGGCTGCGCGACCAATCACAAGCCGCGACGTCACCGCGACATCACCGCAAGGTCCTGGAAGCGCTGATTCGAAGGAGGAAGGTTCCCGGTTAGTACCAGGGCGCGTCAGAGGGTAAGTATTGCGATATTTTTTATTTTAATTCTTTATTTTACACTAAAATATGGATCGCAGGGCCTGAAGGAGAGTTTCCGCTCCTTCAGACCCTGGGAACCATGGAAACCCAATGCACTGCATTGGGTTTCGGGTTTCGGCCGACCCCGACCCCGACTTTTTTATAGGATCGGCCGATTTCACTCGACCCGACTTTTGAAAAAGTCGGGTTTCGTGAAACCCGACCCGATCCTATAAAAGTAAAGGTCGCTCAACCCTAATATGTATGTCTATTATACTTTGTCACTTTATAGATTATTCATATGGGATCTTCATTATGTTTAATTATGCTTCAGGGTCAGTATTCCCATTATTAATATCCTCTTGAGCTGTGGTTTCTGATTTTTGTCCTTTGGTTTCCCCTTTCACTATGTTTTAATATCATGATTCAATAAAATAAATTTTGATATTGTTATCTATTTTGGTTTGTTCACTTTTTTCTGCTTTTTAAACAGTGGAAAATGTAGTATGGAGTTTGATGTGTTAAGGGCATTGTCCAACAGTAAAATATTTTTCCTATAGGCATGGAATGATTAAAAATAATAACTTGAGACAAACTCACCTTTCTCCCACACCCCCTCCCAGATGTATTGTAGTGCAGGCCACTAGAAAGGTCTCCACCGTTCCAGAAGCACAATACCTCTAGTCACCTGATCACTATAGCCAATTACAAGCTTTAGCTGTACTGTGACTTATGAATGTTACAGACATGGCTTCTGGAGTCTGCAAAGACCTTTTGAGGGCCTAAGTGCAATTGTTTGAGGCGCTGAAAAATAAGATTTAGTCTTTCACAGTTTTTAAGGTTGAAGGCAGACACAAGTCCATTAAGTTCAACCTCTAGCCTAACATGTAGATCCAGCAGAAGGCAAAAGCCCCATGAAATAGATGTTCATTGCCTCATATTAGGGAAAAATTCCTTTCTAACTCCACATACAGGAATCAGATTAGTTTCCTGGATCAGTGTCCCATCACAGAATGTAGTGCCCATTAACTGTATACTTATATATTTTTGAAGACAAACACCTAGGCCTTCCTTGTACAACATCTTGTGGTAGAGCATTCCCTTGTTTCATTGCTCTTACAGTAAAGAATCTAATTTGAGATAATTAAACCTTCTCTCCTCTACAGATAGAGGATGCTTCCTTGTCACCATTCCAGGTCTAGGTGTAAATCATTAGATCATTATACCTCTATTTATTACATTAATCAACTCAGACCTTAATAATATGTTAATGTAGGAATATCCCTTTATTGGATATGAGCTCAAGAGTTTTTGTGTTCCCTATAAAACCTTGAAGATGACAAAAGAGCAAAGAAGAAAAATTACATTTGAGAAGAGATTGGGATATTGGTTGTATGCTGGCCAGTACATGATGTTTAACATGCTAAAATTAATTTCTTGGGCAAAAGGTAGATATTAAATAGACTGCCAGAAAGAGAAAGTTGGACTGAAGAGCTACCAGAGTGTTGGCTAATTCAAGTCTGAGAACAAGGTAGATTTACCAATTGTTTTTGAGCTGAAGAGGGCAAGAGGTTATGAGGACACCAGTTTTGTGCGACTAGCTGCCAATAGCCACAACTGATTTTTGTTATAGTCAACTGGAATGAAGCAAGTTGTTAATTTTTTTGTTCATGTTGAGTTTTAAAAAGTGGATGAGGAAGTACTTGCTATCTGAAGAAGTCCAAAGCCAAATGCATAGGTCAATGATCCCTATTCCATGACTTGGAAGCCATATGTGGCTTGCAGGATCATTCATTATGTTTAGCTCAGTGCTGTCTGCCATCTTGTTGCATTAGCACGAGGTTTAGCAAACAGCTATGGTGACTTTTGAGAATAGCCCTGCCAAGAAGTGCAGATCTGGATGTTCATATACTGGCCTTTAGATTGGAAAGATAAATTAAATAAGGGGAAAGCTGGATGATACTGTAACACCCCAGGTAAGCAGTTGTTACAGTTGTATTGCCTTCCTCTCGGGGAGGGTAATGTCATGCTTGGAAGCGAGGAAGGATCCCTTTAACAGGTAACCAATACATGCAACACTGTTCTGACTCCAGAACAGAAGGGGGAGCTTGAGACCCAGATTCACAGGAACCTCCCTATATATTCTGGTCTGGTGGAGGAGCTAGTCAGTTTGTGAGAGGAGAGAGAGGAGACAGGAGTCAGACAGAGTGAGTCTGAGATAGGAAAGCTGGGTCCGTGCAGACGAGTGGTTCTGCAGCTCCTGTAAGGAGAAAGAACAGAGTAGTCTGTAGGAGACTGAAGCGGGAAGAGAAGCACAGGAGAAGTAAAGAGCTGGAGGGAAGCTGCGACTGAGCTTCCTCCATGCTGAAGTGCAGAATTCCAGTAGCCAGAAGACCAAGGTTGTGAGGGTAACTCTATGCCTCATGGCAGAAACACGCAGACAGGAGATTGCAGGTTGCCTATCCACCATCAACACCCGAAGACACAGTAACACGTAGAGCCCAGAGTCATCTGAGAGACACCTGTAAAAAAGCTCGAGTTATCTGCCATGCGGGTAGTGTCCTACCAATAAGGGGGACAGAGAGAATGTGAGGATCTTGTGTGAAGCCTAAGGCAGCAAGGGACTACAACACAGTGCAGAGAGAAAAGCTTCCAACCCAACCTGGTTAGGGGGATTCCTGATTCGCTTCCAAGCAAGCCGGACCACACCAGCACATGTGATCCGTACCCTGGACTGTGCTGCCTTACACCAGTTAAAAGGTAAAGAGACTGCAATCTTGTGTCCTCTAGTTCTTTCTAGCACTACACCATCTTTATCTATTACACTGGGAGCCATGGGGACCCAGCTTCACCTGTGGGAAGCCATACCATCCCTGCTGCCATAACATCTCCCCAGTAGACCCCTTTAAGCAGCGTCGGTCATCCCTGACCGAATACCACAGGTGGTGTCACAAACAAACTTTATAAACTTTATTTCAAATAACCCCTTTAAAGACCTTCCCTTTTACTTGGACGCTAAGGGGCACAGACTGGGTCGCTGCCACCGCAACCACCCCTTTAACAACGACTGGTACCGAGTACCCCTAGGCCCTAGTGGGGCGCTCCAATACTACATCAGAAGGGGTGCTTAAAGCTGAATCCAATAATGTGGTGGTTGCCTCAGTGGGATTTATGTGGAGATGCTTTGGTTGTAATTATAGAAATTATGATGGCTCTGGGTGTCACTATTGTGGGGGAAGCAGGAGCTGAATATCACTATTCCGAGAGGCTTTGGATATGGCTCGCGAACATCTTTCAGAGCTCAGTGTGGCTCTCTAGGTAACAAAGATTGGAGATCACTGGCATAGATAGTGAACATGTCAAAGAACCGAGCCTATTGGGATACCAAGGGAGAGAGGGTGAGACAAGAAAGTGGTGTGCTAGTGGGCAACCATAAATGTTCACCTGGTGGCATACAAGGAGATTGAAAAGAGGGCTAAGTGTGGTATTATGGATTTAATTCAGAAATCATTAGTGACTTTAATTAAGGCAGGTTTAGTGAGATCGTCTGATATCATTACCAGCGTACTCTTGTATACATCAAGATTATTTAAAAATCAAAGCTTAGGTCAGAATATGCTTTGGTGATGGGATCGTCCGAGTTTACCCTCTTCTGATATCTACAACTGTTCTGATATACTAACTAGATTTTGCGAAGTGAATCGTAGATGACATAACTTTAGTTCATTTTGTTCCTCTTCTTAAAGAACGAGATGTGCTTTTGTTGTGCAATTGTTATGAAAGGATGTTAACAGTCATGATGGTTACCTCCATTTTATGTAAATGATTCATGGCTTCAAATCCAACAATACTTTTAATTTTACCAAAGTTAAAAAATAATTATAATAATTGTGCTAATATATAGACAATTTATGGACTGGTAACCATTTTTACTGGTCATTTTGTACTTATTTTTCTTATTTTTGTAATTTAATGTGATTTTTTAAAAGCATATGAAATCTATATATAATCCTTATAAATGTAGAAATATTTTTTTTTATCTTTATAATGCAGATAAAAAGACTTGCTCAATTAAAACCCTTTAATATGGTGTAGGCTCCGTAGAGACTGAAACTTCAGCCGCACAATATTCTCATGATGAATTTACTTAGAACTTGAAAACACGAACTTGGCGCTGCTTGCCCAGTTCACTTTCAAAACTAATACATTAGCTCATCCCTTTGTTCTCTGCTAAAAGCTCACAGATTAGTTATTTTGGAATAAGAAAACAGAATCTTGCTGTGCACATGTTGCATTCAGCCCATTGATGGCATTGTAGCTCTGTCACAACAACCAGCAGAGGTGATAATTCCACAAAGTTAAAGTTTTTGGAAAATGTAAGAGAGGATGGCTATTAATCCCTTAACCACCAGGCCATTTTCCCTTTTTTGCGTTTTCGTTTTTTGCTTCCCTTCTTAATAACTTTTTTGTTTTTCGGTCATTATGGCCATGTGAGGGCCTGTTCTTTGCAGGACAAATTGTACTTTTGAACGCTACCATTGGTTGTAGCATATCGTGTATTGGAAAATGGTACAAAAATCCAAGTGCTGTGAAATTGCAAAAAAAAAGTGCAATTCCACATTTTTTTTTATTTTATTTTTTTTACCATGTTCATTAAATGCTAAAGCTGACCTGTCATTATGGTTCTCTAGGTCATTATAAGTTCACGGGTACCAAATATACCTAGGTTCTTTTTTATTGAAGTGGTGAAAAAAAAAATTGTTAAATAAAAAGAATTAATGGCACCATTTTCTAAGACCTGTAGCGTCTCCATTTTTCATGATCTGGGACTGGGTAAAGGCTTTTTCTTTTTTGCGCTCTGAGCTGACATTTTAATTAAAATTTTCGGGTAGATGCAATGCTTGGATCGCCAGTTACTGCATTTTACTGCAATTTAGTGGGGACCAAAAAAATGTAATTCTGCTGTTTTGACTCTTTTTTCTCGTTACGCCGTTTAGCGATCAGGTAAATTCCCTTTTTATATTGATAGTTCGGGTGATTCTGAACTCGGCAATACCAAATATGTGTACATTTGATTTTGTTCTTATTTTATTTTGAATGGGGCGAAAAGGGGGTGATTAAGCTTTCGTTTTTTTACTTTAATATTTTTGAAAACTTTTTTTTTAACTTGCATGCTTCAATAGACTCCAGCGTAAACTATAAGCTGCACTACTTTCATCGCCTCTGCTACACACATGCAATGATCAGATCGCCTGTGTGTAGTAGAAATGCTCACCTGCAATGAGTGATGACCACAGGGCGGCGCTCATGGCAATCTGGCAGTGACAACCACAGAGGTCTGCTGCAGACCTCTGGTTGTCATGCTGCCCCATTGGTGACCTGTGTTCATTGTCACCAATGGGTGTAGCCAGTGACACGATTTCTGTCAGAGACTAACAGTGGAATTTAACTAGTTAACAGCCATGGGTGGAGCTGTACAGCTCTATAGATCAGCTGTCATGTGCCCAGAAAGATGCGGGCTTCGGCTCTGAGGGGAATCCAAATGTGCGTATTATTATGGCACTTGTCGGAAAGGGTTAAGAAGTATATATTGTTATGTTTATGTATAAACTTTTACATTTATCCCCCGAAAATGAATGATCTTCTAAAATTGCTAATTTTTATGGAAGTTGCCACAGTCACACTTGTGTCTTCACTCTAAGATCAAGGTGCCCACCTGCTGTCTTACAATACTTGCACTGAATCTCTGGCTGCTATGCTAGGTTAACTATGTTTGGGGAAACCTTTACCCTAAAACATGAGACCCAGCTATTTGTTTGCCAGCACACTTTTCAATTTTTTTCTGGACATTTAGAATTCATATGTTGGCCAATTATTTTTGCAGGCATTGACCTTTAATAAAGTCCATGCCCCACACACATGCCATTAGAATGATCTTGAAAAAATGATAAAGGATGTGTCCAGTAGCTAAAAAAGAATGAAGAAATAGTGTGTGAATAAATCTACAATAATTGCCTGTTACAATACCCTCCACCTCCAGCCACCCCCAGCCTGCTTCTCCAGTGTCAATGCTTTTTGTACATTGTAGGTGTAGTAGTGTCAGGAACCTAAAGAGGACTTTGCACCAATTTTTTTTATGTTGAACTGGACACACCTTGTAACAGTGTCTGTAGAGTAGGCCAAAATCTTTTTTTATTTATTTCACCCCATTGTTGCAGAGATATTTGCAATAAAATATTTGACACTAAATGAGTCAACAACATTAGCTAAAATGAACCTGTCAGCAGGATTGTGCACAGTAAACTGCAGACAGTGTCAGGTTGGTGGCGCAATACTGACCTTGGTTGATGAAATCCGTCTTGTGATTGTTGTTTAATCTGGTATTTGTAGTTTTAAGTTATTGAGATTCTCGTGCTCCGGGCGGCCTGTGGGTGGGGCTTTGTGATGCTCTGCTTACATATTTATCTCTATGGCTTATGGCAGGTCACTGATCCCTCAATAACCTGCCTCCTTTTTTACATAATGCATAGAATTTTGTGTGGGAAAAAAAATAACATTCATCAAAATGGTGTTGCGGCAGTGCCAGCTCTGCAGCATGATACAAGGGATAATATGCATATATTAAGTTATGATTCAGTCATATAATATCCTATAGCATCTTATCTTCCTCCCTATTGTTGGTGACGGTGAGTGTTATTGTATGATAGTGGTCTTCTGTTATCCCTGTTATGTCTTTGTGTCTTGTTTGTGTCTCATGGGTTGGTGGAGGGGACAGATTAGGGTGTAACAGGAGCATAACTAGGTCAGAGACCTGGACCTTTCTACTTTCAAGAGTACCCCGGGACAGAGATAGTTAGGTTCTCAGTTCCAGGGACAGTTTGAGGTCCCTCTCACTTACTAAAGACATCTGAAATTAAGGAGGGAGCGCACATAGGGCGATAAAAGTGATAATTTGGATGACAATACACAGTAGGTGCACTCACCTTTAGAGGTTGTGAAAAGTCACAACAACCCCTTGCAGAATATAAGAAGAAACAGTGGTCGCTGCAGACTCCCGTGGACACCAATGTGACAAAGAAGGAAGGAGAAGTCCGGGTTTGGCCATGAGGAAGTGGCAGATTGCCATGAAACGCGTTGGCACAATAAAGCTTTCAAGAAAACTTCCATCGTGTGTGGTTAGCGCGGATACATTGAGAAACCCGGTCTTCTCCGTCCTTCTTTGTCACATTACTAAACACATCGTCACAGCATGACAGTCTGTCAGCAAAACATTTTAAAAAGTAATTGCTATTAGAAAGAGGGGAAGAATAACCAAAATGCAGAAATGAAAATTGTCTACATCTTTAAGGGGTTAAAAATGATGGTCTATCCTCACGGCAGCATCCTTGTGTGAACATGGCAGAATCTTCAGTGTTTACAACCCTTTTTAGAGAAGAGGTGCTATGAAAAGTATGGAATTTGCAAGTATGAACCATCTTGAAAGTGATCAAAGAAATGTAATTATTAGAGATAAGCAGATCTCCTGAAGATAAAACTAGCTGGCTTCCCCAAATGTTCCGAAAAAAAATTGATATACAATGGAAAAATTTGCACAAATCTCAATACTGGAAAGCTTGTAATTTCTTTCACAATAGAAGTGGGGAGAAAGAGAGAACCCCGCTGACCATTAGAGCTTACATGCTACAAGTGTGAGAGAAAGAAAATACCCCGCTGATAATGAATGCTTACACTCTACAGGAAAGGGAGTGAGGACCCTGATGATCATACAAACTTTTAATGTATAGGAGAGAGTGAGGATTCCGCTGATCATAAGAGTTTACACTCTACAAGAAAGTGAGAAGACCCCACTGATAACATCTTAAACTTTACAGGAGAGAGAAGACCCTGCTGAAAATAAGAGCTTATACTCTACATGTTATGATCCGGTGACCTTGGAGCCGCATGGAACTTTCTCTGGAGTTGGAGTAAACTGTACTGACCGCAAATCCTGAACTTAACACCGCAACTAGAAGTAGCCGTGGAGTGTGCCAAACAAATCCTAGACACCTCGACACAGCCGTAGGACTAAATACCCCTATAGATGGAAATAAGAATTCTACCTTGCATCAGAGCAGAACCCCAAAGGATAGGCAGCCCCCCACAAATATTGACTGTGAGTAGTAGAGGAAAAGACACACGCAGGCAGAAAACAGGATTTAGCAAAAGAGGCCACTCTAGCTAAAATAGGAAAGGATAGGACAGAATATTAAGCGGTCAGTATTAAAATCCTTCCAAAAATATCCACAGCAGAAAATACAAAAAACTCCACCATCTAACTAAAGATGTGGAGCGTATATCTGCAACTCCAGAGAATCCAACAAGACTGAGAAAACACTGACACAGTCTAAGCTGGACAAGAGAAAACAAATGAATAGCACAGAATTATTAAGCACACAGCATGTGTGCCACAGAAACAAAAACCAAACACTTATCTTTCCTGAATTGGCAGCAAGGCAGGAGGAAACAGACAAAGATCCAAAACCTCCCAGAACCATGGACAACTGACAAGGACTAATGAATCCTGCACACCTAAATACCCCAGTCAGAACTGCAATCAGCAGAAACACCTGACCAGGACTGCAACTCAGGGACAACTGCATTACCACCTGGACTAAAGCATCTGCCAACTCCTGGACAGTCTGTGGTGCAACGTTATGGTGGATGGTGTGAGACATGATGTCACAGATGTGTTCCATCGGATTCAGGTCTGGGGAAAGGGTGGGCCAGTCCATAGCTTCAATGTCTTCATCCTGCAGGAACTGCTGACACACTCTAGCCACATGAGGTCTGGCATTGTCCTGCATTAGGAGGAACCCAGAGCCAACCGCACCAGCATATGGTCTCACAAGGGGTCAGAGGATCTCATCTCGGTACCTAATGGCAGTCAGGCTACATCTGGCGAGCACATGGAGGGCTGTGCAGCCCTCCAAAGAAATGCCACCCCACACCATTACTGACCCACTGCCAAATTGGTCATGCTGAAGGATGTTGCAGGCAGCGGATCGCTCTCCATGGCGTTTCCAGACTCTGTCACCTCTGTCTCATGTGCTCAGTGTGACTCTGCCTTCATCTGTGAAGAGCACAGGGCATCAGTGGAGAATTTGCCAATCCTAGTGTTCTGTGGCAAGTGCCAAGAGTCCTGCACAGTGTAGGGCTGTGAGCACAACCCCATCTGTGGACATCGGGCAGTCAGGCCATCCTCATAGTATCAGTTTCTAAGAGTTTGTGCAGACACATGCACATTTGTGGCCTGCTGGAAGTCATTTTGCAGGGCTCTGGCAGTGCTCCTCCTGTTTCTCCTTGCACAAAGGCTAAGGTATCGGTCCTGCTACTGGGTTGTTGCCCTCCTACGGCCCCCTCCACATCTGCTGGTGCACTGGCCTGTCTCCTGGTAGCGCCTCCAGGCTCTGGACACTACGCTGACAGACACAGCAAACTTTCTTGCCACAGCTCGCATTGATGTGCCATCCTGGATGAGCTGCACTACCTGAGCCACTTGTGTGGGTTGTAGAGTCCGTCTTAGACTATCCCGAGTGTGAAAGCACAACCAACATTCAAAAGTGACCAAAACAACAGCCAGAAAGCATTGGTACTGAGATGTGGTCTGTGGTCCCCAACTGCAGAACCACTTTTTATTGAGTGTGTCTTGATAATTGCCAATAATTTCCATCTGTTATCTATTCCATTTGCACAACAGCATGTGAAATTGATTGTCAAACAGTGTTGCTTCCTAAGTGGACAGTTTGATTTCACAGAAGTTTGATTTACTTAGAGTTATATTCTGTTGTTTAAGTGTTCCCTTTATTTTTTTTAGCAGTGTATATATTTAAAAAAATCTCAAATACTGCAGTCAGTTTCTTTCTACCTTTGATTATATTTTGCTGGTTTTATATTTAGACATATTGTATATACAGAATTCATAAAAATATATGTGTCCTAGTGGAATAGCCATGTCTAACTCACTATTCTGGGCCTTGTTAAAGTAGATTCAAATTATACTATCAGTACGATTTTGGATTGCGGGAGAAGAAACCTGGGCAAACAAAGGCAAGAACATGCAAACTCTAGGAGGATATTGTCTTTGGTCGATTTTGAAAACCTAACATCCCATTGTTGCAAGATGTCATTGCTCACTCAGAAAGCTCAGCAGGGGGTTAACCCATAGATTCTTAATAGATAGGATTTCCAAAAAAGTGTTTATTTCAGTTACATGTGGAACAGAAAGCAGATTAAGGCCGGGGTCACACTTGCGAGTGCAATGTGAGAAACTCGCGCTAGTCTCTCTCATCAATACCCGGCACTGCCGCCAGAACTCGGGACCAGAGTGTGTGGCTGCATGTATTTCTATGCACCTGAATGCTCCAGTCCCGAGTGCCGGCAGCACTGCCGGGTATTGACGAGACTTGTGTGAGTTTCTCGCATTGAACTCGCAAGTGTGACCCCGGCCTAACACTGGAGTTGGGATCCAACATGACCTACTGCACACTTTTTTTAGGTTTACTGTTCCTTTAAATGAACACCATATTATTACTTACTAGTCAGAGCTGACACAGAAGCAATGCAGACTGCTGTGGAATTCAAGCCTTACATCATGCAGCTGATAATCAACCAGTTTTCCACAGCTGACACTTTCCCCTAACAGCAGCAACCGGAGCTAGCTCTGATTGCTTCTGTTAAACATGTAAATGGAGCAGTCAATACCTGACAGCACTTTAGAAATGGCACAGCTGCATAGGGAAAAGTAAAGATGACTCTGGCGGGAAGGTGGTGAGTATAGAAATGGGTTCTCGTGATGATAAATCCCCCTTTAACCCCTTTACCCCCAAGGGTGGTTTGCACGTTAATGACCGGGCCAATTTTTACAATTCTGACCACTGTCCCTTTATGAGGTTATAACTCTGAAACGCTTCAACGGATCCCAGTGAATCTGACATTGTTTTCTCGTGACATATTGTACTTCATGACAATGGTAAAAATTCTTTGATAGTACCTGCGTTTATTTGTGAAAAAAACGGAAATTTGGCGAAAATTATGAAAATTTCGCAATTTTCCAACTTTGAATTTTTATGCAATTAAATCACAGAGATATGTCACACAAAATACTTAATAAGTAACATTTCCCACATGTCTACTTTACATCAGCACAATTTTGGAACCAAAATTTTTTTTTGTTAGGGAGTTATAAGTGTGAAAAGTTGACCAGCAATTTCTCATTTCTACAACACCATTTTTTTTTTAGGGACCACATCTCATTTGAAGTCATTTTGAGGGGTCTATATGATAGAAAATACCCAAGTGTGACACCATTCTAAAAACTACACCCCTCAAGGTGCTTAAAACCACATTCAAGAAGTTTATTAACCCTTCTGGTGCTTCACAGGAATTTTTTGAATGTTTAAATAAAAATGAACATTTAACTTTTTTTCACAAAAAATTTAATTCAGCTCCAATTTGTTTTATTTTACCAACGGTAACAGGAGAAAATGGACCGCAATCATTGTTGTACAATTTGTCCTGAGTACGCCAATACCCCACATGTGGGGGTAAACCACTGTTTGGGCGCATGGCACAGCTCGGAAGCGAAGGAGCGCCATTTGACTTTTCAATGCAAAATTGACTGGAATTGAGATGGGACGCCATGTTTCGTTTGGAGAGCCCCTGATGTGCCTAAACATTGAAACCCCCCACAAGTGACACCATTTTGGAAAGTAGACCCCCTAAGGAACTTATCTAGAGGTGTGGTGAGCTCTTTCACCCACCAAGTGCTTCACAGAAGTTTATAATGTAGAACCGTAAAAATAAAAAATCATATTTTTTCACAAAAATTATCTTTTCGCCCCCAATTTTTTATTTTTCCAAGGGTTAGAGAAGAAATTGGACCCCAATAGTTGTTGTACAATTTGTCCTGAGTAAGCTGATATCCCATATGTGGGGGTAAACCACTGTTTGGGCGGATGGGAGAGCTCGGAAGGGAAGGAGCGCCGTTTGACTTTTCAATGCAAAATTGACAGGAATTGAGATGGGATGCCATGTTGCGTTTGGAAAGCCACTGATGTGCCTAAACATTGAAACCCCCCACAAGTGACACCATTTTGGAAAGTAGACCCCCTAAGGAACTTATCTAGATATGTGGTGAGCGCTTTGACCCACCAAGGGCTTCACAGAGGTTTATAATGGAGAGCCGTAAAAAATAAAACAAAAATTTTTTCCCACAAAAATTATTTTTTAGCCCCCAGTTTTGTATTTTCCCGAGGGTAACAGGAGAAATTGGACCCAAAAATGTGTTGTCCAATTTGTCCTGAGTGCGCTGATACCCCATATGTGGGGGGAAACCACTGTTTGGGCGCATGGGAGGGCTCGGAAGGGAAGGAGTGCCATTTGAATGCAGACTTAGATGGAATGGTCTGCAGGCGTCACATTGCGTTTGCAGAGCCCCTAATGTACCTAAACAGTAGAAACCCCCCACAAGTGACCCCATATTGGAAACTAGACCCCCCCGGGAACTTATCTAGATGTGTTGTGAGAACTTTGAACCCCAAGTGTTTCACTACAGTTTATAACGCAGAGCCGTAAAAATAAAAAATCTTTTTTTTCCCACAAAAATTATTTTTTAGCCCCCAGTTTTGTATTTTCCCAAGGGTAACAGGAGAAATTGGACCCCAACAGTTGTTGTCCTATTTGTCCTGAGTACGCTGATACCCCATATGTTGGGGTAAACCCCTGTTTGGGCACACGGGTGAGCTCGGAAGGAAAGAAGCACTGTTTTACTTTTTCAACGCAGAATTGGCTGGAATTGAGATCGGACGCCATGTCGCTTTTGGAGAGCCCCTGATGTGCCTAAACAGTGGAAACCCCCCAATTATAACTGAAACCCTAATCCAAACACTCCCCTAACCCTAATTCCAACGGTAACCCTAACCACACCTCTAACCCTGACACACCCCTAACCCTAATCCCAACCCTATTCCCAACTGTAAATGTAATCTAAACCCTAACTGTAACTTTAGCCCCAACCCTAACTGCAGCCCTAACCCTAGCCCTAACCCTAGCCCTAACCCTAGCCCCAACCCTAACCCTAGCCCTAGCCCTAACCCTAGCCCTAACCCTAGCCCTAACCCTAGCCCTAACCCTAACCCTAACCCTAGCCCTAACCCTAACCCTAACCCTAGCCCTAACCCTAACCCTAGCCCTAACCCTAGCCCTAACCCTAGCCCTAACCCTAACCCTAACCCTAGCCCTAACCCTAGCCCTAACCCTAGCCCTAACGGGAAAATGGAAATAAATACATTTTTTTATTTTTCCCTAACTAAGGGGGTGATGAAGGGGGGTTTGATTTACTTTTATAGCGGGTTTTTTAGCGGATTTTTATGATTGGCAGCCGTCACACACTGAAAGACGCTTTTTATTGCAAAAAATATTTTTTGCGTTACCACATTTTGAGAGCTATAATTTTTCCATATTTTGGTCCACACAGTCATGTGAGGTCTTGTTTTTTGCGCGACGAGTTGACGTTTTTATTGGTAACATTTTCGGGCACGTGACATTTTTTGATCGCTTTTTATTCCGATTTTTGTGAGACAGAATGACCAAAAACCAGCTATTCATGAATTTCTTTTGGGGGAGGCGTTTATACCGTTCCGCGTTTGGTAAAATTGATAAAGCAGTTTTATTCTTCGGGTCAGTACGATTACAGCGACATCTCATTTATATCATTTTTTTATGTTTTGGCGCTTTTATACGATAAAAACTATTTTATAGAAAAAATAATTATTTTGGCATCGCTTTATTCTCAGGACTATAACTTTTTCATTTTTTTGCTGATGATGCTGTATGGTGGCTCGTTTTTTGCGGGACAAGATGTCGCTTTCAGCGGTACCATGGTTATTTATATCTGTCTTTTTGATCACGTGTTATTCCACTTTTTGTTCGGCGGTATGATAATAAAGCGTCGTTTTTTGCCTCGTTTTTTTTTTTTTTTTCTTACGGTGTTTACTGAAGGGGTTAACTAGTGTGCCAGTTTTATAGGGCGAGTCGATACGGACGCGGCGATACTAAATATGTGTACTTTTATTGTTTTTTTTTTTTTTTATTTAGATGAAGAAATGTATTTATGGGAATATTTTTTTTTTTTTTCATTATTTAGGAATATTTTTTTTTAATTTTTTTTACACATTTGGAAATTTTTTTTTTAACTTTTTTACTTTGTCCCAGGGGGGGACATCACAGATCAGTGATCTGACAGTTTGCTTCCCTGCACCGCCGGCACATCGCGATCATCTTTGATCGCGGTGTGCCGGGGGTTAATGTGCCGGGGGCGGTCCGTGACCGCTCCTGGCACATAGTGCCGGATGTCAGCTGCGATAGGCAGCTGACACCCGGCCGCGATCGGCGCCGCTCCCCCCGTGAGCGCTGCCGATCGCATATGACGTACTATTGCGTCCTTGGGAAGTAGGGCCCACCCCCCATGGACGCAATAGGACGTCTGATGGCAGAAAGGGGTTAAAGCAACGACATACGTTGCAAAAAGAATAAGTGATTTCTGAAGTTATACACCTTACATCAATCTAGTTACTCTCTAAATATTTGCCCTTAAGTAGCAATGTAGCAAAATGTACGTCTGATGTCTTGTACATGGGTAATCAGCGTGCAAAAATAAAAACACAAGCGAAAGAGAACAATTTTCTGCTCGATGACTAATTTGCCTCTCAATCTAAACTTCTAATTACATAATTAGGTTCTTGTTTGTTCTGTACTCTAAGGCAAAGTGATGGGATTTAAAATAATATTTTACTCACTGAAACCATTACAGCATTTTGTGTGCTTACCTGCGGCTGGAGTGACACATACTGAGACACTGTCTTCAGCTCCACTGTTTTTTATAAGGCCATAATAAAACTCTGTAACAGTCAGCGGAGGTCGCCTCTGGACACTATACCATTAAATTAAAGTTAGTTAAATTAACAACATTTAAAGCTGATGTCAATCTGGGAAACTGCAGGAAATTGCACCTTCAGGCTTATAATATATCCAAGCTTTCCATTGGATTTTTTTTTCTTAAACATCGTTGTACCTACTGCTAGACTGTGCCACATTATCTTGTATTCTTCCTTACCTCCCCCTGGGGATTTTGCACGTATAAGCAATCCCTGAAAGAGGTTTTTTTTTTCTCTCCCTCCAACTTTTAGTTTTCTATTTATTTGTTTATTTTTCTGTCACGGATCATGACTTATTTTTTTCGGAGAAGTGTGACACTATTTAGAGTCTGTGATTGACTGCTGAGGCAACATTCATTAACCATGACAAATGTGTTTTAAAAACACAGCACTGAGTGTTCGAAGCAGCAGTAAAAAGAAAAACTCTACTTTTATTTCATTCATTGACCTCATCTGTAAATAAATATAGCCTGGAGGTTGGGGGATTGGAAAGACATCATGGATTCGGGATTCATTTTGTAAGCATTTTAAAACATAAAATTGTTTGTAGGAATTGTAAAAACGATTGTAAAATAGTGTCTGGTCCAAAAATGATCAATGGACCCTGGATTGTTTATTGAGGGAAGAGTTAAGTGATAGTATTTTTATATCTGATGGTATTACAACATATTCTACTCACGGCCATACATAGCTCATGCTGTATATTGAAAAAAATCCACAGACCCCCAAAACATTCCAAAAGTGTGGAGAAACATCACAAAACGTGTAAATGTTTGTAAAGTTTTTAACAACTCCCTAATGACTAACTAAAGGCTAACACTGAAAACAAAGCAGCATTAAAAAAGAAAAAAAACAACTTTATGAGAAGTCACCCTAAATGATCAAAATGCCTCCCAGTTGTAATTCAACAATGACATTAAGTTGTAATAAGAAGGAAGCAGAGGTTTAGTCATAAGCCACTTATGTTGATAATGGCCACTTGATGAATGATCGTTTTACTGTATAGCCACATAGACGAACCAATGGCAGGATGCGTTAGACATATTCAAAACAGATATGTTTGAGTTTGAAACACTGCAGCGTTTTCAGAGATTGACAAAAAGTACAGGGTGCCCATGTATATGGAGACACCTAAATAAAATGGGAATGGTTGGTGATATCAGCTCCCTGTTAGTGGCACATTAGTATATGTGAAAACTTTTCAAGATGGGTGGTGATCTTGGCGGCCATTTTGAAGTCAGCCATTTTGGATCTAACTTTATTTTTTCCAATGGGAAAAGGGTCATGTGACACATCGAACTTATTGAGAATTTCACAAGAATAACAATGGTGTGCTTGGTTTTAGCGTAACTTTATTCTTTAATGAGTTATTAGCCAGTTTCACTTTGTTTACAGCCATTGACATGTCGCAGAGGTTAACACCTGAGGAGCGGATAGAAATTGTGTTGATGTCTGGTGAACGCAGTACCCGGGTCATAGCAGCAGATTTCAATGCAAGACACCCTACACAAGAAAACTGTCAACATTCCCATGTTATTTAGGTGTATCCATATAAATGGTCCTCCCAAAAAGGTTTGCCTCATCACTGAACATAATGTTCTGTGTAAACTGAGGGTCCTGTTCCAATTTTTGATTTGCCCATTCTGCAAATTCAGCGCGCTGATCTGTCATCAGTCGAACATCCCTTTGGCGGATATTAGCTACTCACAAATGGCACCCTTACAAAATCCAGCTGCTGCAGCATCTCAACAAGGTTGACCCAGATCAGCGAACTGAATTCTGTCAATAGAAAATTAAAAATATGGATGAGAAGCAGATGAAAATTTGTTTAGTAAATCACATACTTAAGGAAACGTCACAACTGCTTAAACCACCTAGTAAAGCTGAATCTGAACTCTGTTAGTAGTCAGTAAGCTGCACTGCTGACTAAAAATTTACACCAAGCCGAAAACCCTTTTAACAAGGTGGAAGGATGATCTGAGTGTATAAATTATAATTATTATAATATGCACTGACTTTAGGTCCTGCAGCTAGGAACATAAATAGAAGTCATGGGTCCCCAAAGCAGGAGTCCAAATTCTGGTTACCCCTTCCAAAACCAAAAATTATTGGTGGGGTCACAGCTCACAGGCGCAGTTACAGAATGGTGTATCTCCCAACTATTAAAACCAGTGAGAGGGAAACATATTGTCATTTTTCACATAATGAACTCCCTTACTGTTCTCACCCACCAACTGTACAGAAAAGTTGCATAGAAAGGATGCACTCCTATTTTTAAAACAGAGATTTGCATGTGGGCTTCTTTGGTTTGTGTACCAAGGCTGATTTTTAGTCCTAGTCCAGCCCTGCTGACTAGGGTTGAGCGACTTTTCTTTTTATAGGATCGGGTCGGGTTTCACGAAACCCGACTTTTTCAAAAGTCGGGTCGAGTGAAATCGGCCGATCCTATAGAAAAGTCGGGGTCGGCCAAAACACGAAACCCAATGCAGTGCATTGGGTTTCTAATGGTTCCCAGGGTCGGAAGGAGAGGAAACTCTCCTTCAGGCCCTGGGATCCATATTTAAGTGTAAAATAAAGAATCAAAATAAAAAATATTGATATACTTACCCTCGGACGCACCCTGGTTCTCACCGGCAGCCTTCCTTCCTAAGAATGAGCACCTGAAGGACCTTGGATGACGTCGCGGCTTGTGATTGGTCGCGTGAGCGGTCACATGGGCATCACGCGACCAATCACAAGCCGCGATGTCATCTAAGGTCCTTCAGGTGCTGATTCTTAGGAAGGAAGGCTGCGGGTTAGAACCAGGGCACGTCCGAGGGTGAGTATATACCTATTAGGAATATACTCACCTCAGACGCGCCCTCGGACGCTTCCTTCCTAAGAATTAGCGCCTGAAGGACCTTAGATGACGTCGCGGCTTGTGATTGGTCGCGTGACCGCCCATGTGACACCTCACGCGACCAATCACAAGCCGCGACGTCATCGAAGGCCCTTCAGGCGCTCATTCTTAGGAAGGAAGGCTGCCGGTGAGAACCAGGGCGCGCCCGAGGGTGAGTATATCAATATTTTTTTATTTTTATTCTTTATTTTACACTTAAATATGAATTCCGATACCGATTCCCGATATCTTAAACATATCGGAACTCGGTATCGGAATTCCGATTCCAGATCAGAAGATCGCCGACCTCATGGCCGACCCCACACAGGGGTCGGGTCGGGTTTCATGAAACCCGACTTTGCCAAAAGTCGGCGACTTCTGAATCTGGCCGACCCGTTTCGCTCAACCCTACTGCTGACCACTATTCTTCAATGACAGATCTCTTCCTGCATTCATGTAAGGGGAGAGACCTATCACTTTAGGGGGGCGCACAGGAGAAACCTGTGCGATCAGTGTCCCATGCGACTTGGTCAATGGTGACTTTTGAAGCATGTTTTTCATTGAAACACAGCAGAATTTCAGAGTCAAACATACCAGGCTGAAATTATGCAGCCATTGTCTAATGCAGTGCCTTGAACCCCCTGAAAATTTGCACATTTTGATACAATTATTGCTGGAAGTCTTTTTATGCATGTGTCTACCAGCTTTGTGTGATGCTGAATCAATACTCATGGGCAAGCCATATGACAATATGACAGGGTATAGGAAGCAAAATTAGCGTGCACTCTGTCGGGAATGCGAGGTGCCGGTGTAATGGATCCAATGACCCCAAGTACTGATAAGTATAATTTCACCGCACACTCTAATGAGAACGTATAAATTGCTTATATATTTATTAACAGTAAACTTATATAGAGGAGCAAAACAGAGACACAAAGTCTGGAAGCGATAAGTACAGACGTTTCGGCTCCACCAGAGCCTTACTCATTGTATCGCTGTAAAATAAAAAACGTAAATCAAAAAATAATACATGGAATAATAAACTGAAAATACACGGTAAAAATCTCAAGTGATTCTAAAGTACAAAAGAACAAAGCATCGTGGGGAAAGTAAATATGTACAAAATATACAGTAATAGTCTACAAGTATCGCTATCCCTAGGGGTATATACATTTTGGATCACACATATTACCTTTTCCATAGAAATATGCAGCGTATAGGGTAGAGATCCCACAGTGCCCAGATAAGGCTGTAAGGAATAGCATCACAGTTAATCACCATATCAAGTTCTCTATGTCAGGGAAAAGACAATGCAATAGGATGGTGATGTACCTATATATGTAGCGCTGCCCACAAAGTGCTCCTAGTATGCTAGTGGTGTGTTTATGCAGAAGTATTAGTCCCACAATAACGCAGTGGTCTGCAGAGAAAAGAGAGGACCCATGAAGGAAAGAATGTCATGTAAGGGCCATAGGGGCGGCGCAGCCAGTGCCGTGCATGGAAGCAGTTACCTGGTATAGTGGAAGGGATAAGCGGCGCTCCCGCGCCTTGCTCACAGCGGCGTGTCTGCTGCTCTACTGCCCCTGTGTTATAAGCGGCCATGAGTAGCGCCGGACCGGAAGTTCCGGACCGGAAATGACGTGACGCTATGTGTTTAGAATACACTGCGCAGATGCAGAGCGCTAGTGTACAATAGGTAGTCCGGGTAACCGGGGTGGTGATGTGGCATGAGACAAATACTAATGGTCACAGTGTATAATGAATAGAGATGGCATAGAAGAAGCATAACTGCTAAGGGTCCTAAAAAATGGGACCGAGTGGCACTAATAGATATATATGGAAAATAATAAGGGTAATAGAGGGTACTAGTCCCAAAGTATATGGGAGAGGCACTGTATACATAGAGGTGGCACTGTGTATAGGGCATGGATGAGCCATATCGGTATATGGATGTACAGCATACAAAAGGAAAAATAGGGAAGAGGTAATAGACCAGGGATAGTAGGAAGACAGAAACCCGAGGGGGGGAAAAGGGGGTAGTGGTAAGGAGGGTAATAGACTCACCTAGGATGGCAATAGTTTAACGGTTCTGAAAGGCAATGAAAATAGAGGTTATATATAATTCATAAAAGCCAATCAATTTCTCTATTAAGCCCTTTAGGGGCCAAGGTATCTAATTTGTGTATCCAGTAGGTTTCTCTCATTTTAAGTAGTCTTATATGATTACCACCCCTTCTGGGCCGGGGGACATGTTCAATGACCTGAAAACGAAGTTGTGCTACGGAGTGACCAGAGTTAGAGAAATGTTCCGGTAAAGGGAGCCAATTCTTTTGGCAACGGATTGTAGATTTATGGCTTGCAATACGATCTCTTACGTGTTGGGTGGTCTCACCTATATAAAGGAGACCACATGGACATTTGACCAAGTATATCACAAAGTTTGAATTACACGTATGGAAGCCTTTGATGGGGAAAGATTTGCCTGTCCTTGGATGGGTTATATGATCTGACTTGATCACATTAGAGCAAGCCGCACAATTCAAGCAGGGGAATGTACCCTGACGACGGGTAGCCAGTATCTGCTGTGTAGTGGTAGGTTTGGAGCTACCCACATCCGCTTTTACCAACTTGTCACGAATGTTAGAGGGCCGTTTGGTACAAATTAATGTTGGTGCTTTGAAGGAATCGATATTAGGATATGCTTTGGAGAGTAATGGCCAATGCTTTTTGATGATGGAGTAAACCTTTGGCATGGAAGGATGAAACGTATGTACAAAGGGGATACGTTCCCTTGGGTACATGGGTGGTGGAGGGGATGGAGGGGCAAGGATCCGTGCTTTTTCATTCTCAAGTAGTCTGGGTGGGTAATGTCTTAGCTTGAATTTTTGAGCCACAGTGTCTAATCTTTCCTCACGCACTTCCGGATTGGATACAATGCGTGATACCCTATTAAATTGAGAGCGCGGCAGACCGTCCCTAGTGGTCCTAGGATGGCAGCTTGAATAGTGCAGAAGGCTGTTACTGTCGGTGGGTTTACAATATAGGTCTGTTGAAAGGTTACCTCTGGTGTCCTTTATAACCAATGTATCCAGAAACGGTACTGCTTCCGTGCTATGGTGTAATGTGAACTGTAGCTCCGGATAGATGGAATTAAGCTGCGAAACAAAGTCGAGCATAGAATCGGATGTATCTGTCCAAATAAAGAAGATATCATCGATATAACGATGGTATCCTAAAGCAAATCGTGAGAATAAATCATTAGGGAATACATGTTTAATTTCAAAGAAATTCATGTAAGCATTTGCGTAGGCCGGCGCTACGTTCGCGCCCATTGCAGTCCCGCACTTTTGGACATAGAAGGTATCCTCATATAGGAAGTAGTTTTCACGTAGCACAATATCTAACAGGTCTAGGCAAAATTGTATGGAGTCAAGAGACATGTCTGATGATTCTAATAAATACCTCGTGGCTTCAGTACCCTTTTCATGTGTGATAGAGGTGTAGAGACTATTAACGTCTAGAGTAACCAAGATACTCTCTGGGGGTACTGTGCCCAGACGTTGTATAATTTCCAAAAAATGCCCTGTATCCAAAAGATAGGATTTGGTTTTCTTTACTAATGGTGTCAATATTTTTTCTAGGAAGACTGAGAGTGGAGATAAAACTGAATCGGTGGATGCAACTATGGGTCTACCTGGTGGGTTTTCCAGAGATTTATGAATTTTAGGCAAAATGTAAAATACCGGTATAATTCATTACTACTATCGCACCCCCTTTATCAGCTGGCTTAATTATGATGGTCTTATTGTTTTGGAGAGATTTAAGAGCCTGTTTCTCCACCAGGGAAAGATTAGAGTGTACAGGATAGAAGCCCAGTTGTTGTTGGTGAGAAAATTGTTTGACCTCACGGTCCACCAGTGAGATAAAGGTTTTTGTCGCATGGTAGGTATGTGGAGGACTGAATTTACTGGGAGTACGGAGACCCAGAGATGAAATAGAGAGTTCGGGAGTCATGGTATTACCTGACCCGTGTACCACCTCCCCCACGGTATTGTTAGCCAGCCCAAAATGCGTCTTAAGTCTAACCGTCCGAAAAAAACGTTCAAGATCTTTTTCCAGTTGAAATGAGTCCCAAGCTGGAGTGGGACAGAAGGATAAACCCTTCTGTAGGACAGTCAACTCCGCAGGTGAGAGGAGATAATCCGAGATGTTGATTACTAAGTCCGGTGTCTCACCTGTGAGAAAAAGATCTTGAACGTTTTTTTCGGACGGTTAGACTTAAGACGCTCTTAAATCTCTCCAAAACAATAAGACCATCATAATTAAGCCAGCTGATAAAGGGGGTGCGATAGTAGTAATGAATTATACCGATTACACCAAGGAAGTGATTCGACAACTCTCTGACCCTATTACCTATAACGTTATCCCGAGGGATCCAGTAACCAATATCACTACCAAAATCCGGGGTCTGCTTAATCACTACTTGGATCGCCATATCATTGATCAAAAAACTGCCTCTTACCTCGTCAATCCCCACCCTATTACACCGGTATTTTACATTTTGCCTAAAATTCATAAATCTCTGGAAAACCCACCAGGTAGACCCATAGTTGCATCCACCGATTCAGTTTTATCTCCACTCTCAGTCTTCCTAGAAAAAATATTGACACCATTAGTAAAGAAAACCAAATCCTATCTTTTGGATACAGGGCATTTTTTGGAAATTATACAACGTCTGGGCACAGTACCCCCAGAGAGTATCTTGGTTACTCTAGACGTTAATAGTCTCTACACCTCTATCACACATGAAAAGGGTACTGAAGCCACGAGGTATTTATTAGAATCATCAGACATGTCTCTTGACTCCATACAATTTTGCCTAGACCTGTTAGATATTGTGCTACGTGAAAACTACTTCCTATATGAGGATACCTTCTATGTCCAAAAGTGCGGGACTGCAATGGGCGCGAACGTAGCGCCGGCCTACGCAAATGCTTACATGAATTTCTTTGAAATTAAACATGTATTCCCTAATGATTTATTCTCACGATTTGCTTTAGGATACCATCGTTATATCGATGATATCTTCTTTATTTGGACAGATACATCCGATTCTATGCTCGACTTTGTTTCGCAGCTTAATTCCATCTATCCGGAGCTACAGTTCACATTACACCATAGCACGGAAGCAGTACCGTTTCTGGATACATTGGTTATAAAGGACACCAGAGGTAACCTTTCAACAGACCTATATTGTAAACCCACTGACAGTAACAGCCTTCTGCACTATTCAAGCTGCCATCCTAGGACCACTAGGGACGGTCTGCCGCGCTCTCAATTTAATAGGGTATCACGCATTGTATCCAATCCGGAAGTGCGTGAGGAAAGATTAGACACTGTGGCTCAAAAATTCAAGCTAAGACATTACCCACCCAGACTACTTGAGAATGAAAAAGCACGGATCCTTGCCCCTCCATCCCCTCCACCACCCATGTACCCAAGGGAACGTATCCCCTTTGTACATACGTTTCATCCTTCCATGCCAAAGGTTTACTCCATCATCAAAAAGCATTGGCCATTACTCTCCAAAGCATATCCTAATATCGATTCCTTCAAAGCACCAACATTAATTTGTACCAAACGGCCCTCTAACATTCGTGACAAGTTGGTAAAAGCGGATGTGGGTAGCTCCAAACCTACCACTACACAGCAGATACTGGCTACCCGTCGTCAGGGTACATTCCCCTGCTTGAATTGTGCGGCTTGCTCTAATGTGATCAAGTCAGATCATATAACCCATCCAAGGACAGGCAAATCTTTCCCCATCAAAGGCTTCCATACGTGTAATTCAAACTTTGTGATATACTTGGTCAAATGTCCATGTGGTCTCCTTTATATAGGTGAGACCACCCAACACGTAAGAGATCGTATTGCAAGCCATAAATCTACAATCCGTTGCCAAAAGAATTGGCTCCCTTTACCGGAACATTTCTCTAACTCTGGTCACTCCGTAGCACAACTTCGTTTTCAGGTCATTGAACATGTCCCCCGGCCCAGAAGGGGTGGTAATCATATAAGACTACTTAAAATGAGAGAAACCTACTGGATACACAAATTAGATACCTTGGCCCCTAAAGGGCTTAATAGAGAAATTGATTGGCTTTTATGAATTATATATAACCTCTATTTTCATTGCCTTTCAGACCCGTTAAACTATTGCCATCCTAGGTGAGTCTATTACCCTCCTTACCACTACCCCCTTTTCCCCCCCTCGGGTTTCTGTCTTCCTACTATCCCTGGTCTATTACCTCTTCCCTATTTTTCCTTTTGTATGCTGTACATCCATATACCGATATGGCTCATCCATGCCCTATACACAGTGCCACCTCTATGTATACAGTGCCTCTCCCATATACTTTGGGACTAGTACCCTCTATTACCCTTATTATTTTCCATATATATCTATTAGTGCCACTCGGTCCCATTTTTTAGGACCCTTAGCAGTTATGCTTCTTCTATGCCATCTCTATTCATTATACACTGTGACCATTAGTATTTGTCTCATGCCGCATCACCACCCCGGTTACCCGGACTACCTATTGTACACTAGCGCTCTGCATCTGCGCAGTGTATTCTAAACACATAGCGTCACGTCATTTCCGGTCCGGAACTTCCGGTCCGGCGCTACTCATGGCCGCTTATAACACAGGGGCAGTAGAGCAGCAGACACGCCGCTGTGAGCAAGGCGCGGGAGCGCCGCTTATCCCTTCCACTATACCAGGTAACTGCTTCCATGCACGGCACTGGCTGCGCCGCCCCTATGGCCCTTACATGACATTCTTTCCTTCATGGGTCCTCTCTTTTCTCTGCAGACCACTGCGTTATTGTGGGACTAATACTTCTGCATAAACACACCACTAGCATACTAGGAGCACTTTGTGGGCAGCGCTACATATATAGGTACATCACCATCCTATTGCATTGTCTTTTCCCTGACATAGAGAACTTGATATGGTGATTAACTGTGATGCTATTCCTTACAGCCTTATCTGGGCACTGTGGGATCTCTACCCTATACGCTGCATATTTCTATGGAAAAGGTAATATGTGTGATCCAAAATGTATATACCCCTAGGGATAGCGATACTTGTAGACTATTACTGTATATTTTGTACATATTTACTTTCCCCACGATGCTTTGTTCTTTTGTACTTTAGAATCACTTGAGATTTTTACCGTGTATTTTCAGTTTATTATTCCATGTATTATTTTTTGATTTACGTTTTTTATTTTACAGAGATACAATGAGTAAGGCTCTGGTGGAGCCGAAACGTCTGTACTTATCGCTTCCAGACTTTGTGTCTCTGTTTTGCTCCTCTATATAAGTTTACTGTTAATAAATATATAAGCAATTTATACGTTCTCATTAGAGTGTGCGGTGAAATTATACTTATCAATATGACAGGGTAGTCAGAAGGTCCAAGGTCAGATACCAGGAGGGCTTGCAGTACCAAGGAGTTAGACAAAGGAGTGGTCAGGTAACAGTCTGCGATCTAATGCAAGGAGTGTATGTTAAAACATTTGAGAATGGGGGCAACTGAGGAAACGACTGTAACTTAACCAGACTGAACAGCAGGGCTGTGAATTAAAATACTGACAGCCCAGCATGCCTAGGATCAGATTGAATGACTGGACTGTCACTCACTAAACCACAGTCCAGCACACCACAGATCCCACAAGGCAATTGAGCTGTCACTCACAGTGTCCCTAGGCCACAGTCAGATGTGAAACCATGTCAGTACCCCCTCTTCTAGTGGGAGCCACAGGACCCCCAGGCTTCCCAGGGAACCTAGCACGAGAGGCCCTGATCAGTCAATCAGCCCACATGGTTTGGGCTGGAACCCAGGATCTCTCCTCCAGTCCATATCTCTTCTAATGTATGAGATATTGGTAGAAATTTATGAAGCTCAGGGAATCCACAACCCTCTGTACCTCATACTCTAGACTGCCATCAACAGCAACCGGAGGAGGCAAGGAACGAGGGCGACATCACTGGGAGAACAAATTCTTTCAATAGGGATCTATGGAAGACATTAGGGATGTGGAGAAATGGGCGAAGTTTAAACCAAAACGCCACCGAATTGACCACTTCCAGGACCTCATAGGGACCGATGAATTTCAAACGTAACTTCGCCGATACTACAGTACCTTATGTTTAATGTTTCTGGATGACAGCCATACCCTATCAACCATTTAAAACAGGACCTTCTGTTAGCCTTCCATTTTCGCCGAACTTGAACAACCCCAATGTTCCTTTGAGCCTCCTTTCAAACATCCCTAAGTTTCTGTATAGGGTGGGGGCTCATAGTTAAGGGTTTATAAGGGGCAGCTGTTTGGGGCTCAAGTCCTTTTTGGAAGTGCATTTGAACAGCAAGGTTGATTGCTGTTGAGGGGAACTAGGAAAAAAAAAAAAAAAAAAAAAATCTCTATAAATCTTCAGCAGAGCGAGTGTGAGCGAGCTGAGTGTGACCAGAGCGTAAGTGTGGACGGCGGTAAGTGTGACTTGTGATTCAGTGAAGAGGTATTTGGAAAGCCTTTAACAAATACCTGTGTGAATTGGTGTGAGTTGCTGAATTGGGGGTAGCTATATTCATAAGGGTTAACTTAGGGTGGGGGCTCATAGTTAAGGGTTTATAAGGGGCAGCTGTTTGGGGCTCAAGTCCTTTTTGGAAGTGCATTTGAACAGCAAGGTTGATTGCTGTTGAGGGGAACTAGGAAAAAAAAAAAAAAAAAAAAATCTCTATAAATCTTCAGCAGAGCGAGTGTGAGCGAGCTGAGTGTGACCAGAGCGTAAGTGTGGACGGCGGTAAGTGTGACTTGTGATTCAGTGAAGAGGTATTTGGAAAGCCTTTAACAAATACCTGTGTGAATTGGTGTGAGTTGCTGAATTGGGGGTAGCTATATTCATAAGGGTTAACTTAGGGTGGGGGCTCATAGTTAAGGGTTTATAAGGGGCAGCTGTTTGGGGCTCAAGTCCTTTTTGGAAGTGCATTTGAACAGCAAGGTTGATTGCTGTTGAGGGGAACTAGGAAAAAAAAAAAAAAAAAAAAAATCTCTATAAATCTTCAGCAGAGCGAGTGTGAGCGAGCTGAGTGTGACCAGAGTGTAAGTGTGGACGGCGGTAAGTGTGACTTGTGATTCAGTGACTTTGGAGTCAGGGAGTTTTCAGGGGAGGAATTACTGAATTGCTGTCTGATTTTTATTAATACTTTGTATTTATTATTTTTTTTTATTGAACTGTTCTGTCTGGTGCAATCCCCATTAGGAAATGTGCTCCACGATTGTTAATGCCATCCAGTGCACATCTTGCCACATGTATGCAGTCCTCGAGCAGCCGATCGAGGGTGCATACTGCTGTGCGAGATGTGAGCACGTTGTGCATTTGGAAACCCAGATTCTGACTCTAAATGTGCAGCTGGCAACACTGAGATCCATAGGCAACATGGAGAGGAGTCTTCTGCTCACGGAGCAGACGCTCAATGGGACAGATGAGGGGGGGGATGGTGGGATGGAGCTGCAGGACAATGAAGTAGCAAGCTGGGTGACAGTTAGGAAGCGGGGTAGAGGGAAGAGTGCCAGGGAGGCTAGTCCTGATCTGGAACACCCCAATAAGTTTGCTAAGTTGGCAGATGAGGGGGGTGCCAGTACAGGGGTAGCACTGCTGCAGCCAGGCATGTCCTCTGAAAGCCGGAGGAGTGACTGCTCCAGTAAGGAGGGAAATAGGAGAGCAGGGCAGGCCAGACAGGTGCTGGTAGTGGGCGACTCAATTATTAGGGGAACAGATAGGGCAATCTGTCACAAAGACAGGGATCGTCGAACGGTGTGCTGCCTACCTGGCGCTCGAGTCCGACACATCGCTGATCGGGTGGACAGATTATTGGGAGGGGCTGGTGAGGACCCAGCGGTCATGGTGCACATTGGCACTAATGACAAAGTTAGAGGTAGGTGGAAGGTCCTTAAAGATGATTTCAGGGAATTAGGCTGCAAGCTGAAAGCAAGGACCTCCAACGTGGTATTTTCCGAAATACTGCCGGTACCACGTGCCACGCCAGAGAGGCAACGGGAGATTAGGGAGGTTAATAAGTGGCTCAAGAATTGGTGTAGGAAAGAGGGGTTTGGGTTCCTGCAGAACTGGGCCGACTTCTCAGTTGGCTACAGGCTCTACGCTAGGGACGGGCTGCACCTCAATGGGGAGGGTGCAGCTGTGCTGGGGGAGAGAATGGCTAGAAGGTTGGAGGAGTGTTTAAACTAGGAATTGGGGGGGAGGGTATTCATTTTATAGGAGGGGAAGATAGTGCAGACAGAGTCCTGGGCACAAATAAGGAAGTTGGGGGTGGCGGTGGCATGGGGGGTGGGGTCAGAACAGTTAATAATTTAAGAAATAGAAGTACAGAGAGGAACATAAAGTGCATGTATACTAATGCCAGAAGCCTCGCCAACAAAATGGACGAATTAGAACTAATGTTGTTGGAGCATAATTATGACATGGTGGGGATATCTGAAACGTGGCTGGATGAGAGCCATGACTGGGCTGTTAACTTGCAGGGCTATAGCCTGTTCAGAAATGACCGTACAGATAAGCGAGGGGGAGGGGTGTGTCTATATGTAAAATCATCCTTAAAACCCATCCTGCGCGATAATATAGGTGAATTTAATGAAAATGTAGAATCCCTGTGGGTGGAGATAAGGGGAGGGGGAAAAAATAATAAATTACTGATAGGGGTTTGTTATAAATCTCCAAAAATAATGGAAGCCATGGAGAATATCCTCGTAAAGCAAATAGATGAAGCTGCAACTCAAGGAGAAGTCATTATTATGGGGGACTTCAACTACCCTGAAATAGATTGGGGAACAGAAACCTGCAGTTCCAGCAAAGGTAATCGGTTTTTGACAATTATGAGAGACAATTACCTTTCACAACTGGTTCAGGACCCAACAAGAAGGGGGGCACTGCTAGACCTAATATTAACCAACAGGCCAGACCGCATATCAAATATAAGGGTTGGGGGTTACTTGGGAAATAGCGATCACAAAATAATAAGTTTTCATGTATCCTTTAAAAAGATGTGTAGTAGAGGGGTTACAAGGACACTAAACTTCAGGAGGGCAAATTTCCAACGGATGAGAGAGGATCTTGGTGCAATTAACTGGGACGATATCCTGAGACACAAAAATACACAGAGAAAATGGGATACGTTTATTAGCATCCTGGATAGGACCTGTGCACAGTATATACCGTATGGGAATAAACATATTAGAAATAGGAGGAAACCAATATGGCTAAATAGAGCTGTAAGGGGCGCAATAAGGGACAAAAAGAAAGCATTTAGAGAATTAAAGGAAGTAGGTAGTGAGGAGGCATTAAATAAATACAGAAAATTAAATAAATTCTGTAAAAAGCAAATCAAGGCAGCAAAGATTGAGACAGAGAGACTCATTGCCAGAGAGAGTAAAAATAATCCTAAAATATTCTTTAACTACATAAATAGTAAGAAACTAAAAAATGATAGTGTTGGCCCCCTTAAAAATAGTCTGGGTGAGATGGTGGATGAGGATGAGGAAAAAGCCAATATGCTAAATGACTTTTTTTCATCAGTATTTACACAAGAAAATCCCATGGCAGACAAAATGTCTAGTGATAAAAATTCCCAATTAAATGTCACCTGCTTAACCCAGCAGGAAGTGCGGCGGCGTCTAAAAATCACTAAAATTGACAAATCTCCGGGCCCGGATGGGATACACCCTCGAGTACTGCAGGAATTAAGTACAGTCATTGATAGACCATTATTTTTAATCTTTAAAGACTCCATAATAACAGGGTCTGTGCCACAGGACTGGCGTATAGCAAATGTGGTGCCAATATTCAAAAAGGGAACAAAAACTGAACTCGGAAACTATAGGCCAGTAAGCTTAACCTCTACTGTGGGTAAAATCCTGGAGGGCATTCTAAGGGACGCTATACTGGAGTATCTGAAGAGGAATAACCTCATGACCCAGTATCAGCACGGGTTTACTAGGGACCGTTCATGTCAGACTAATTTGATCAGTTTCTATGAAGAGGTAAGTTCCGGATTGGACCAAGGGAACCCAGTGGATGTAGTGTATATGGACTTTTCAAAAGCTTTTGATACGGTGCCACACAAAAGGTTGATACATAAAATGAGAATAATGGGGATAGGGGAAAATATGTGCAAGTGGGTTGAGAGCTGGCTCAGGGATAGGAAACAAAGGGTGGTTATTAATGGAGCACACTCGGACTGGGTAGCGGTTAGCAGTGGGGTACCACAGGGGTCAGTATTGGGCCCTCTTCTTTTTAACATATTTATTAATGACCTTGTAGGGGGCATTCAGAGTAGAATTTCAATATTTGCAGATGACACTAAACTCTGCAGGGTAATCAATACAGAGGAGGACAATTTTATATTACAGGATGATTTATGTAAACTAGAAGCTTGGGCTGATAAATGGCAAATGAGCTTTAATGGGGATAAATGTAAGGTCATGCACTTGGGTAGAAGTAATAAGATGTATAATTATGTGCTTAATTCTAAAACTCTGGGCAAAACCGTCAATGAAAAAGACCTGGGTGTATGGGTGGATGACAAACTTAAATTCAGTGGCCAGTGTCAGGCAGCTGCTACAAAGGCAAATAAAATAATGGGATGCATTAAAAGAGGCATAGATGCTCATGAGGAGAATATAATTTTACCTCTATACAAGTCACTAGTTCGACCACACTTAGAATACTGTGCACAGTTCTGGTCTCCGGTGTATAAGAAAGACATAGCTGAACTGGAGCGGGTGCAGAGAAGAGCGACCAAGGTTATTAGAGGACTGGGGGGTCTGCAATACCAAGATAGGTTATTACACTTGGGGCTATTTAGTTTGGAAAAACGAAGACTAAGGGGTGATCTCATTTTAATGTATAAATATATGAGGGGACAGTACAAAGACCTTTCTGATGATCTTTTTAATCATAGACCTGAAACAGGGACAAGGGGGCATCCTCTGCGGTTGGAGGAAAAAAGGTTTAAGCATAATAACAGACACGGATTCTTTACTGTAAGAGCAGTGAGACTATGGAACTCTCTGCCGTGTGATGTTGTAATGAGTGATTCATTACTTAAATTTAAGAGGGGACTGGATACCTTTCTGGAAAAGTATAATGTTACAGGGTATATACACTAGATTCCTTGATAGGGCGTTGATCCAGGGAACTAGTCTGATTGCCGTATGTGGAGTCGGGAAGGAATTTTTTTTCCCCAATGTGGAGCTTACTCTTTGCACATGGGGTTTTTTTGCCTTCCTCTGGATCAACATGTTAGGGCATGTTAGGTTAGGCTATGGGTTGAACTAGATGGACATATAGTCTTCCTTCAACCTTAATAACTATGTAACTATATATGTAACCCAGGACACTCAAAATCTTTCATGGAAAACTCACCAAGATGAGGATAAAAACTGTAATTCTAGAAAAATTGAAAAGTTGGCCAATGGATTCAATGGAGTCGAACTCTGCCAGAGGTAGAAATGAGGACCAGTACTCCAGCTGAGTCGCAAAAAAACACCTCAAATTTTACTTGAGCTGGTCTCAGGGTGGTAAGCAGAGGAAAATGACAAGCCAATCCCCAGTTTCTTACAAAAAGCTCTCCAGAACTGGGAGACAAATTGCACTCACCTATCAGACAAAATGTTAAGAGAAATTCTCTTTAATTTCACCACATGATGAATAAACAGCCTGGAGAGTATATCTGCATTAGGTATCTCCAGCAAGGAAACAAAATAAATTTATTTACTGAATCAGTCCACTACCACCCTAATAGCAGTTTTCCCATCTGAAAAAGGCAAGTCTGTTATGAAATCCATGGACAGATGTATCTACGGTTTCCTGGAATTGGAAAAGGAACCATTTCCTAGGCTGGCCGATTATGACAAACTTTAGCATGTGAGCAGACTTCACAGGCGGATACAAAATCTTTAATATCATTACTCATAGAGGGCCACCAAAAGAGTCTGGAAATAGCTTTTTGTGAAGCTGTGACTTAAAGGGACACTGTCACCTGGATTTGGAGGGAACAATCTTCAGCCATGGAGGCGGGGTTTTGGGGTTTTTGATTCACCCTTTCCTTACCCGCTGGCTGCATGCTGGCTGCAATAATGGATTGAAGTTCATTCTCTGTCCTCCGTAGTACATGCCTGCACAAGGTGCAATCTTGCCTTGCGCAGGCGTGTACTATGGAGGACAGAGAATGAACTTCAATTCAATATTGCAGCCAGCATGCAGCCAGCGGGTAAGGAAAGGGTGAATCAAAAACTCCAAAACCCCGCCTCCATGGCTGAAGATTGTTCCCTCCAAATCCAGGTGACAGTGTCCCTTTAAGGGTGACCACACAATACAGAATCATGAAACTCCTGTAACAGGCGCAATCTTAAATACACAGGCAAAAGCATTGGCCCTTGTGTTGTGGACGGGGCCTAAGACTGAATTTTACAGATCTCTGCTTCTAACTGTGAGGATATCACATAAACCACAATGCCCTTAGGAAGAATGGAGGGTGGAGGTTCTAGAGGTGAAACTGAATCAAGATTGCTTGACAATCCATTAGCGTTCACATTCTAAAGGTACCTTCACACTCAGCGACGCTGCAGCGATACCGACAACGATGTTGATCGCTGCAGCGTCGCTGTTTTTTCGCTGGAGAGCTGTCACACAGACAGCTCTCCAGCGACCAACGATCCCGAGGTCCCCGGGTAACCAGGATAAACATCGGGTTACTAAGCGCAGGGCCGCGCTTAATAACCTGATGTTTACCCTGGTTACCAGCGTAAAAGTAAAAAAAAAAAAAAAAACATACTTACCTACCGCTGTCTGTCCCCGGCGCTCTGCTTCTCTGCACTCCTCCTGTACTGGCTGTGAGCACAGCGGCCGGAAAGCAGAGCGGTGACATCACCGCTCTGCTTTCCGGCTGACTGACGCTCACAGCCAGTGCAGGAGGAGTGCAGAGAAGCAGAGCGCCGGGGACAGACAGCGGTAGGTAAGTATTTAGTGTTTGTTTTTTTTACTTTTACGCTGGTAACCAGGGTAAACATCGGGTTACTAAGCGCGGCCCTGCGCTTAGTAACCCGATGTTTACCCTGGTTACCAGTGAAGACATCGCTGGATCGGTGTCACACGCCGATCCAGCGATGTCTGCAGGGAGTCCAGCGACGAAATAAAGTTCTGGACTTTCCTCAGCGACCAACGATCTCCCAGCAGGGGCCTGATCGTTGGTCGCTGTCACACAGAACGATTTCCTTAACGATATCGTTGCTACGTCACAAAAAGCAATGATATCGTTAACGATATCGTTATGTGTGAAGGTACCTTTAGACACCGACCAGAATGTGATAGAGAACTTGAATCTAGAGAAAGATAAGGACAATCTGGCCTGTCTAGGAGTTTGCCGTTTAGCTGATGCAATGTAGAATAATTTTTTATGGTCAGTGACCTCAGGGATTTGGTGAATTGCCCCCTCCAAAAGTAACTCCATTCTTCAAAAGCTAATTTAATAGCAAGCAACTTGCGATTTTATAATTTTATAATTCCAATTATGATTTCTTTCAATAAATGAAAATTTCTTGGAGAAAAATACATATGGCCTCAAGTTAGTCATAGTTTTGAGCCCGTGAGATAAAACGGCTTCTAACCCGACCTCTGAAACATCTACTTCCACAATGAATGGTTCATGAACAATGGGTTGGATTAGAACAGGAGCAGACATAAAATACTTTTTCAAGGTTTCAAAAGCCTTGATAGCATCCGGTGACCAAACTTTGAGGTCTGCCCCCTTACAGATGAGGCCATTAAGAGGTTTAACAATCTGACAAAAACCCCTTAATGAGTTTCCTATAATAGTTGACAAATCTTAGAAAATGCTGCAACACTTTTAGGTCACTCGGTTGAACCCAATCAATTATAGCTTGCACCTTCCCTGGATCCATTTTAAAACCATCAGACAACAAAATGTTTCCCAGAAATGAAACCTCCTGAACAGAAAAAATCCATTTCTCAATTTTTGCAAACGTAATTTTTCCTCATTCTTTGTACAACAACTTACAGCCCAGTACACCCCAGGATTTTATTGAAAGGCTGGACTGTCACTCACAAAACCAACAGTCCAGCACAACACATACAGTATCACATAGGGTGGCTGATCTGTCACTCACAGCGTCCCTAAACCACAGTCAGATGTGAAACCATGACACTTTGCACATCTAGCGACTGACATTTTTGCCAATTCATCTTTGTAAACCCGCTCAAGATCAGTGAAATTGGACGGAGTGCGTCTAAGAACAGCATGTTTCAAGTCTTGCTACAGACTCTTAGTGGAGATTAGGCCTGGTCTGTAACTGGACCATTCACACACATGAATATGCTTTGATTTAAATCATTCCATTGTAGCTCTAGTAGTATGTTTAGGGTTGTTGTCTTTCTGGAAGGTGAATCTACACCCCAGTCTCAAGTCTTTTGCAGCCTCTAACATGTTTTCCTCCAGGATGTGTTAAGCTTCATCCATCTTCCCATCATTGCTGTCCAGCTTCCTTGTCCCTGCTGAAGAAAAACATCCCCAAACCTGGTGCAGCTACCACCATATTTGACAGTGGGGATGGCATTTTCTACATGATGTGCAGTGTTAGATTTCCACCATGCATAACATTTTGCATTTAGGCCTAAAAGTTCAACTTGGATGGTGTGTTCATCAATAGCAGAGTGGGGTCGCCCTGGAATTGTTGCTGCTTGCACCAAAGTCCAACCACATTTGAGTTGACAATGCTATTTCTTGGCTACATCATATGATGGGAAATCATCACCATAAACCTCTTTCATCTCATCGAACGTCTCCTTTGGTGTGCGGCCTTTCAAGTAAAGGAACTTGATGACTGCTCTGTATTCCACTGGGTCTATTTTCAAACCTCACACCACTTCACCACCTGTAAAATCAAAACCATTATCAGTTCTGAGTTGCAATTTGGCACGTAAATTATATCATTATACATGAGCAGTTTCAGCGTCCTGCGATAAATAGACGTGGCTCAGGGGAAATCTTTAATGAACACACCTAGCAGCATTTTACAGGAAAAAAAAGTTAAGTAACAAATTTTTCCTTTGTAATGACTTGTATATAAGGCAACATTTAAAAAATATATAAATTAAGTAATCCAAAATTAATTTTTTTATTGAAAAGTTTAATTTTTAATTGAAGCAAGAACTGCCAAAAAGTAAAGACTCAGATACACCCTGTAGTAAACATAAAGGAGGTCCTCATATACATTCTTTTCATATTGTAATTTATTGGTACTCCTAGACTTGTAAAGGCCATGGACTTTTGAGGGTTACATACCAAGGAAATGTACACCAACCCATGGAACAGTCTATGGGTGAGCAATATAATGTTGATAAGTGTATGTGCAAACGTTGAGTAAAAAGTCTGCACCAGTTCTGCGCGTTTTTGGTTTGTTTTTAACCTGCATTTTTGTTTGACTTGAATTAAGTCAATGGTGAAAAACGCAAAGCAATAAGGCACAGAGAATTATCATGCTGCAGATTATTTTCTGCACCAAATCTGCAAGTCAAAAATACTTAATGTGTGCATAACACTTTAGGTTTCTCATTCATTTTGCTGGCTTCAGGTTTTGTTACAAATCCACAATGAAAAAAAGAGAAAAAAACACACCAAGTCAGCGTGTGCACACAGCCTAAAGTTTTGAAAACATTTTTTGAGGCTTATTTAGCAATGAACTGTACCCAAGAAGATGTAATACCCTGTGAATGAGCAATATAATACTGATACATTTTCAACAAGATTTTGAGCATTATATGCCAACGAAATTTAATACCCTATAGATGAGTAATATAATTGCAATAATTTTTTAAACAAGTTTTTGAAGGCTTATATAGCAGGAAAATGTACCCAAGAACACGTTATACTGTGTGGATCAGCAATGTAATACCGATACATTTTTTACCCAAATTTTGGAGGGTTTCATACCAACGACGTGTACCCAAGAACATGTAATACTTGAAAATTAAGCAATATAATGCTGAATAAAATTTGAATAGTTTTTTGAAGGGTTAGATACCACCAAAATGCACGCAAGAAGACATAATACTCTACAGATGAGCAATATAATATTGATATATTTTTAAACAATTGTTTTGAAGGTTAACTACCGACGAAATGAACCCCAGAACATAGAATAGTCTATTTGTTATCAATATAATACCGATTAAATGTTGAACAAGTTTTTTGAGGTTTATATACCACTGAAATCTACCCAAGAATTTGTAAACATCTCTGGATGAGCAACATAATAAAGATAAAATTTTGAACAAGTTTTTGAAGGGATATACAGTGGGGCAAAAAAGTATTTAGTCAGTCAGCAATAGTGCAAGTTCCACCACTTAAAAAGATGAGAGGCGTCTGTAATTTACATCATAGGTAGACCTCAACTATGGGAGACAAACTGAGAAAAAAAAATCCAGAAAATCACATTGTCTGTTTTTTTAACAATTTATTTGCATATTATGGTGGAAAATAAGTATTTGATCAGAAACAAAATTTCATCTCAATACTTTGTAATATATCCTTTGTTGGCAGTGACAGAGGTCAAACGTTTTCTGTAAGTCTTCACAAGGTTGCCACACACTGTTGTTGGTATGTTGGCCCATTCCTCCATGCAGATCTCCTCTAGAGCAGTGATGTTTTTGGCTTTTCGCTTGGCAACACGGACTTTCAACTCCCTCCAAAGGTTTTCTATAGGGTTGAGATCTGGAGACTGGCTAGGCCACTCCAGGACCTTGAAATGCTTCTTAGGAAGCCACTCCTTCGTTGCCCTGGCGGTGTGCTTTGGATCATTGTCATGTTGAAAGACCCAGCCACGTTTCATCTTCAATGCCCTTGCTGATGGAAGGAGGTTTGCACTCAAAATCTCACGATACATGGCCCCATTCATTCTTTCATGTACCCGGATCAGTCGTCCTGGCCCCTTTGCAGAGAAACAGCCCCAAAGCATGATGTTTCCACCACCATGCTTTACAGTAGGTATGGTGTTTGATGGATGCAACTCAGTATTCTTTTTCCTCCAAACACGACAAGTTGTGTTTCTACCAAACATTTCCAGTTTGGTTTCATCAGACCATAGGACATTCTCCCAAAACTCCTCTGGATCATCCAAATGCTCTCTAGCAAACTTCAGACGGGCCCGGACATGTACTGGCTTAAGCAGTGGGACACGTCTGGCACTGCAGGATCTGAGTCCATGGTGGCGTAGTGTGTTACTTATGGTAGGCCTTAATACATTGGTCCCAGCTCTCTGCAGTTCATTCACTAGGTCCCCCCGCGTGGTTCTGGGATTTTTGCTCTCCGTTCTTGTGATCATTCTGACCCCACGGGGTGGGATTTTGCGTGGAGCCCCAGTTCGAGGGAGATTATCAGTGGTCTTGTATGTCTTCCATTTTCTAATTATTGCTCCCACTGTTGATTTCTTCACTCCAAGCTGGTTGGCTATTGCAGATTCAGTCTTCCCAGCCTGGTGCAGGGCTACAATTTTGTTTCTGGTGTCCTTTGACAGCTCTTTGGTCTTCACCATAGTGGAGTTTGGAGTCAGACTGTTTGAGGGTGTGCACAGGTGTCTTTTTATACTGATAACAAGTTTAAACAGGTGCCATTACTACAGGCAATGAGTGGAGGAAAGAGGAGACTCTTAAAGAAGAAGTTACAGATCTGTGTGAGCCAGAAATCTTGATTGTTGTTTCTGACCAAATACTTATTTTCCACCATAATATGCAAATAAATTGTTAAAAAAACAGACAATGTGATTTTCTGGATTTTTTTTTCTCAGTTTGTCTCCCATAGTTGAGGTCTACCTATGATGTAAATTGCAGACGCCTCTCATCTTTTTAAGTGGTGGAACTTGCACTATTGCTGACTGACTAAATACTTTTTTGCCCCACTGTATACCATGGAAATGTACCAAAGAACACATTGTTAAGGTTAGCGAATCACACTAAATAAAAATAACTAATATAATGAGATCACAACCCGGAGTCCACTGTGCAGAGAAGTAAACTTGCAGCTAAGGCAATGGCAGGACCATGCGGTGAGTGAACTCAAAGTACACACGGAGTTAAACATCTTAAACATCACTCCGTGAGAACTGTGCGCTAATTACCCTACTCTAGGTGAACACAGTAGAGGAACAGATGCTCTGCTATAGTGCTGCATCCCTTGCACACAGCAACCAAGCAGCCTCTGCACCGAGCGGTGCGGCTAACTGCAACTAAGGAGATATGGTGCTAGCATGGGGAGCTTCTACACATGGGAAGAAGGAATCAATATCACCATTACACACTGAATGGAAAACCACTGGGTAAATCTGACAGGGAGAAGGACTTGGGGATCCTAGTTAATGATAAACTTACCTGGAGCAGCCAGTGCCAGGCAGCATCTGCCAAGACAAACAGGATCATGGGGTGCATTAAAAGAGGTCTGGATACACATGATGAGAGCATTATACTGCCTCTGTACAAATCCCTAGTTAGACCGCACATGGAGTACTGTGTCCAGTTTTGGGCACCGGTGCTCAGGAATGATATAATGGAACTAGAGAGAGTACAAAGGAGGGCAACAAAATTAATAAAGGGGATGGGAGAACTACAATACCCAGATAGATTAGCGAAATTAAGATTATTTAGTCTAGAAAAAGTGTAGTTACTCACCGATAACGGTGTTTCTCAGAGCCCATGACAGCACTACCAGAGAGAGGGGATCCGCCCTTCAGGGACATGAAACCTACAGGATAAAAGGGCGGTACCTCTCCCCTGCATCAGTTTTGTTTACAGAGTATCGGAGGTCCTCCAGGTTAGTCACAACAACACAAAAAATATGCAATTTAATCATAATGCTTAACAAGTGAACACCGTGTCTATATGGAAAAACCACTTCACACAAATAATGTGCTCACCGCACACGTGATGAGGGGGGGAATAAGCAGGTGCTGTCATGGGCTCTGAGAAACACCGTTATCGGTGAGTAACTACACTTTTCTCAGTCGCCCATGACAGCACTACCAGAGAGAATTACAGAGATCATTGCTTAGGGAGGGACCACAGCCTGCAGAACCCTTCTCCCAAAGGTTAGGTCAGACGCAGAGGCTAGGTCTAAGCGGTAGTGTCTGAAGAAGGTTGAAGGTGAAGACCAGGTGGCCGCCTTACAAATCTGAACTAATGGTACCTCTGACCTTTCGGCCCAGGAGGTTGCCATAGCTCTTGTAGAATGTGCCTTCAGTCCTTGTGGAACGGCGTTCCCGGATGATGAGTACGCCAAGGCTATTGCGTCTGTGACCCATCGAGCTATAGTGCCCTTAGAAGCTTTGAGTCCTTTTCTGGGCCCCTGGAAGCAGATAAAAAGAGACCCTTCCTTCCTATACTGCTGGGTGTTTTTAATGTATTGGACCAGGCACCTTTTAACGTCTAGTGTATGGAATTTCTCTTCCTTCTTATTTTTAGGGTTTTGACAGAAGGAAGGAAGGATTATTTCCTGAGATCTATGGAATGTAGACGCAACTTTTGGCAGATAGGCAGGGTCTGTTTTAAGTATAACCTTATCATCCAGAATCTGTGTAAATGGAGGGTTTGCAGACAGGGCTTGGAGGTCACTTATTCTACGGGCCGAAATCAGGGCTATTAGGAGGGCCGTTTTAAGAGAAAGAATCCTAAGGGGTACCGATTCTATAGGCTCAAACGGGGATTCTGTTAGGGCTGACAAAACCAAGTTCAGATCCCAGGTTGGCAATCTACTTATAGATACAGGTTTAGATCTTGTGGCTGCTTTGATGAACCGTATAACCCAAGGATTGGCCGCTATGTTCTCACAATATAATGCTCCTAGAGCTGCTATCTGTACCTTTAAGGTACTTACTGAGAGACCTAAGTCTAAGCCCTTCTGTAGGAATTCCAGTATTTGAGACACTGGAACTCCATCTTGCAATCTTACCCCTGAGGAGGACAGAAATTTTTTCCATGTTTTACCGTATATTTTTGTGGTCACAGGTTTCCTACTTTTCATTAGTGTGGACACCAGTTTGTCAGAAAAACCTCTTTCCCTCAATAGTGACCTTTCAAATGCCACGCTGTCAGATGGAGGTTCTCTGACTGAGGGTGGAACACCGGTCCCTGAGACAGGAGGTCCGGAAGATCCGGAAGCACCCAGGGATCGGTGGTCGATAGCATCCTCAGCCACGAAAACCAGGCTCTCTTGGGCCAGAAGGGAGCTATTAAGATGAGTCTGGATTTGTCCTGCCTGATCTTCCTCAGAACTGCTGGAATGAGAATAGTAGGGGGAAATGCATACGCTAGGGTCTGTGTCCAGGGTATTGTGAACGCATCCACGGCCTGAGGGTTCCCCCTGGGATCTAGGGAACAGAAAATTTCCACTTTCTTGTTGTGCACATTTGCAAAGAGGTCTATTACAGGGGTTCCCCATAGATCTGTAATTCTGTTGAATATGTCCTGATTTAGAGACCACTCCCCCTGCTTTAGTTGGGTACGACTTAGGAAGTCCGCTTTCTGGTTTTCTACCCCCTTTATGTGTAGGGCTGATAGGGACAGGAAGTTGTTTTGTACCAGGCTGAAAATTTCGAAGGTGGTTTCCATTAATGATTGAGACCTGGTTCCCCCCTGGTGGTTTAAGTAAGCTACTACTACTTTGTTGTCCGAGAATATTCGGATATGATGGCCCTGTAGTTGATCTAAGAAGTACAGTAGTGCATGATTTACTGCCCTCAGCTCTTTTTGATTTGAGGAAGATCTGAGCTCCTGACATGTCCATATCCCCTGAGCGACTTTGTTGTCCAGGTGAGCCCCCCACCCTGTGGGACTTGCGTCTGTGGGGACTATCTGAGACGCCTCTATCACCCAGGGAATCCCTTTTGATAAGTTGCTGGGATCTAACCACCAGACTAGGGAATGAATAGTGGGTAAACTTAGAGTCATCCGACTTTCTAACCGCCCCCCTAGTATTTTTTGGTTTCTTAAAATATCCCACTGAAGTGTCCTCGTGTGGAGCTGTGCCCACTGAACCGCTGGGAGACAGGCCGAGAGGGACCCCAGTAATGACATTGCCTTCCTTAGAGTCATGGTAGGGTTTGCACGCGCTTCTGACACTAAGTGGATTATATTTTGTTTCTTCTTGTCTGGTAGGTAACAGACCTGAGAATTTGAGTCCAAGGTGAGACCCAAGAATTCTTGAACCTTGGTTGGTTCCAGTTTTGATTTTTGGAGGTTCACCAGCCAGCCCAATTTTGTTAAGGTATCTATCACTCTGTCGCATTGTTGACGGCAGAGTTCGGCCGAGTTGCTCACAATCAGAAAGTCGTCTAGATATGGAATAATCAAGACGTCTTCCTCTCTCAGATGTGCCATCATCTCCGCTATCAACTTCGTGAAGATGCGGGGAGCAATTGATATGCCAAAGGGAAGAGCCCTGTATTGGTATTCCCTGGTCTGTCCTTTTATGACTACTGCCAGTCTGAGGAATTTCTGAGAGGTCTTGTGAATGGGGACGTGATAATATGCGTCGCTGAGATCTAGAACTATCATAAAACAGTTGGGAAACAGATTTTTTACCGTTGACTTTATTGACTCCATTTTGAATCGGTGATTTTTTACATAAGTATTCAACTTCCGTAAGTTTATTATAGTTCGGAAGGTTCCGTCTGGTTTGGGAACCAGGAACAATGGAGAGTAGAAACCCTTTCCTCTCTCTAGAGGGGGGACTTCTTGGATGACAGACTTGTTTACTAGTTTTATGATTTCTAGTTCTAGAGCTTCTTGTTGATGAGGAGATGATCTCAGCGGTGTTACCACATAATTCCGTGGGGGTAGGGATAGAAATTCTATGCGAAGCCCTTCTCCTATTAATTTCAATATCCAAGGGCTGGTCGAAATTTTCTCCCAGGCCGGGAGGAATTGAGACAATCTCCCTCCCACCCTGGGGAAGACGTCACTTGGTGGGGGGGTTTCTATCTCGAGGGGAGTTACCAAAGAGGAAACCTCTGTCTTTCCTTCTCCCGTCATCCCATCGGTTTTGCTCCCTCGGTGGTCTCCTTCTAAAAAATTTTCTGTTCCGAAAGGGCCGTTTATTATATGATGGGGCTAGAATGGGAAACCCTTTCTTTTTATCCCCCGCTTTTTGCAGGATATCGTCCAGAGTCTCTCCAAAGAGAAATTTACCTTCACAGGGGATTGAGCACAGTTTTTGTTTGGTTTGTAAATCCCCCGGCCAGCTCTTTAACCATAAGGTTCTACGTGCCGCATTTGAGAGAGCTGCAGATTTAGATGCTAATTTAATGGAGTCGGCCGATGAGTCTGCCAAGAATGCCGTGGCTCCTCTAATCATAGGGATGGACTCTAAAATTTTATCCCTAGGGACCCCATCTCTAAGCTGTTTCTCTAGGTTATCAACCCAAATCATTAATGAACGTGACGTACAGGTCGCCGCTATAGTTGGCCTTAAGCATCCTCCTGCTGACTCCCAGGCCCCTTTAAGAAAAGTGTCTGCTCTTTTGTCAAGAGGATCTTTCAAGGTTCCCATATCTTCGAATGGCAATGCGAACTTTTTTGAGGCTTTAGCTACCGCGACGTCTAGTTTGGGGGCTTTATCCCACGAGACCGAAGCCTCTTCATCAAAGGGGTATTTCCTTTTAATAGAGGGAACCGATGCATTTTTCCTTTCAGGTTTCTCCCACTCCTTTTTAATTAATGTTTGGATATTTTCATTAAGGGGAAACACTTTACGCTTTTTTTGGGATAGCCCGCCAAACATAATGTCCTGCACCATTTTATCAGGACGAGGATCCAACACCCCCATCGTTGATCTAACAGCCTTTACAAGGCCGTCAACCTCATCTAGGGGAAAGCAATGACGACCTCCACTTTCACTATCTGAAGAGGAGAGGGATGAATCTTGCGTATCCGAGTTTTTACTCTCGGAGCTGGAAGAGTCGGAGTTCCTATCAGGAACTGATTTCTTAGTAGATTTCCTTTCGCCTTTAAGGGAGTTAAATACCGTCTCAACCTCCGCTTTAATTACAGAACGTAACTCAGAGGCGAAGTTCGGGGTCTCCTCACAGAGGACTCGCTCAATACAGGATTCACATAATCTCTTCTCCCAGGACTGTGGTAATGCTTTATCACATAAGGGGCAGGTCCTATTTTTCATCTTCCCCGTTCTCTTCCTTGCCTAGGATAAGGGAGAAGGGGAACCGATTACAAAAAATGAGCTTTCACGAAGATCACTCACCAATCTGACGCAGCCACAGGTACCGGTTCTGGAGGAGGGGTCGGATCCTGAGGTGTAAGATCCGTGGCCGGCCGCAGGTTTACCACACTGGAATCCTTACTCCGTTGTGTGGAATGGCTACTGGATCGAGAACTCCGGCTGCTTGCAGAAGTTTTCTTCACTTGGCCATCCGTCTTCTGACGTGGACGATGGCGCTGATGCGGTGGCGGCTGTGGTGGTTGGAGCTGCTGATCGCTGTCTTCCATGGCTTTTGGAACAGCATGCAGCAAGGGTTCTGCTAAGCGCTCCTTCTTTTAAGGATGGCGCTTATCCCCTCCCCTCGTGGCTGCGTTGTTTGGAGGAAGCGCTTACTTACTTTTTTTTTTTCCCCCAGTCACTGCGCATGCGCACGCAGCTGTTGACCCGGAAATGAAGGATTCCGGTTCCGGGGCAGCGCCATCTTGGTGTAGTCATTCACCTCACTGCCCCCGAACCGGAAATTCCTCCACTATTTCCGGTGCAGCGCCATCTTGGAAACCCTGGCGTCCTGCGGCAGTGTGCTGGAGCGCTCCAACCCCTATCCGGAGTGGCGGCGGCACTTCCCCCCGCTCACGCTTATGGACCCTTCGGTCGAAGTCGTGGCGGCTTCAGATACCGGATCAGCCGTGGCAGGGGCCTCCCCGCTGCCAGAACCCGGACTGGCCGGCTCCGGATCTTCACCAGGTAGTCTTTTCGTTCCGGTCGGTCATGACAGGTACCGTCCGAGAAGGTTCCCCGTCAGGGACAGGAAACCAAACTGATGCAGGGGAGAGGTACCGCCCTTTTATCCTGTAGGTTTCCTGTCCCTGAAGGGCGGATCCCCTCTCTCTGGTAGTGCTGTCATGGGCGACTGAGAAAAAGATGATTGAGGGGTGATCTAATAACCATGTATAAGTATATAAGGGGACAATACAAATATCTCGCTGAGGATCTGTTTATACGAAGGAAGGTGACGGACACAAGGGGGCATTCTTTGCGTCTGGAGGAGAGAAGGTTTTTCCACCAACATAGAAGAGGTTTCTTTACTGTTAGGGCAGTGAGAATCTGGAATTCCTTGCCTGAGGAGGTGGTGATGGCGAACTCAGTTGAGTGGTTCAAGAGAGGCCTGGATGTCTTCCTGGAGCAGAACAATATTGTATCATACAATTATTAGGTTCTGTAGAAGGACGCAGATCTGGGGATTTATTATGATGGAATATAGGCTGAACTGGATGGACAAATGTCTTTTTTCGGCCTTACTAACTATGTTACTATGTTACTATGTTAGCCACGACCCCTGTTACCTCACAGGGAGTCATAGCCATCTGGCAGGATAGAGGATACTCAGTGATCTCTTAAAGAGTGCATGCACTCAACAACTCCTCTCCAGAGTAGCCAGAATTCTAATGGCTTAAACGCCAGCCCTGAATTCACACACACACTAGCTCTTCTCCGGATATGCCAAATTCTTACAGCCGACCCTGAGCACATGCATACAGAGATCACACTGGTGCAGAGTCCCATACAGACACATAAGCATAATGACACTAGCGCATCCGCGTGTGCCATTGAGACCCTTTTATAGGTTTCAGCTCATGTCCAGTCGGAGGGGACCTTGGTCGTGGGCCAATCTGGAGCTGCCACATCATCAGAGCAGCTGATGACCGACCACCAACATACGTAATGCTGTATTGTGGGCGTCAATATATTACCAATAAATTTTTGTAAAAGTTTGTAAATGCTTAGATAGGAATGAAATGCATTCAAGAAGACATAATACGCTATGGGTGAACAATATAATACTGATAAATTTGTAAACAAGTTTTTTCTTATATACCAAGGAAGTATACCCAATAACACATAATTCTGTATGGATGAGAAATGTCACCCAGCAAAATTTTGACATTTTTTTGTGTTATGTAAAAGTGAAAAGTGTTGCAATCACTTAGGATCAGGCACACCCCTAGTTTCTAATTTTAAAGGGTGATGGTGGTTCCTCTTTTTTAATTTATGGTTCATGTCACATTTTATTATTTATATTAATAAAGGTTATATTATATGCATGATAAAGTATAGAGGATAATATGGTGATTGAGTGTTTTGTATCACAAAATATACCCCCAAAACAATAAATAGAGTATGGGTAAGAAATGCAAACTAACAAGCTAGATTTTTAACCACTTTTTTATATTGTTGCAGAAAGCATGTAATACTCTATGGATGAATAATCTAAACCAGAAATATTTTTCTACTCCTTTCCTAAGTTTTACTTACCACTGTAGTACAATAATTACCACGTTAAAATTTATTGATGAGTGATTGAATCCTAAAAAAAGTTGATTGTAAACATTTTGTAAGTGTACTTTATGTACTTTACACTCATAAAGGCACAAATAATGAGGAGGTTCATCCATAGACTCCTGAAAGGCAACAACTGGTGGGCCTCGTTCAAATATTTTAAAAGTATTTTTATAGTGTTTTCTTAAGGAGAAAATTACCTGAAATCATAATTCTACAGGTCAGTCGATTGTGCTGATATGAAACATGTATAGTTTTTTTGTTATTTTACTGGTGTACAAAAATTCTAAACTATCTAAAGAGAAAAAATTGTTTTGTGACATCGTTTTTTTCACATCCATAGCTATTTTAATTTTCAGGCATAGAGCTGTGTGCAAGCTTGTTTCTTGCATGGCAAGCTGCTTTTTGTATTTTTATTATAATAAGGTCAGTCCGACATTTTATTGGTTTTATTCTTTATAGCATTTAATGATCAGGTGAATTATTTTATATTTTGATAAATCAGACTTTAAAAGATGCTGTGATACCAAATATATATTTTTTTATTATAATTTCTTAACTTTTATCTAAAGAAAATGGGTTGATTCAAATGTTTTTGTTATTGTTCACTTATTTCACTTATTTTTTGTGTCTCTCCTTAGGAGGCTTGAACCTGTGATCGTTTGATCACTTGTACTATATTCAGAAATAACACAATGTTGTATATAACAAAAATTAATGTCTTTTATCACATCCACCCAACCTGTTTCTGTATGTCACAGGAGAAATATCTTGACAGTTATGGGAACCTTCAACATGCTCCCAGCTGTTATAGAAATCCATTGACTCCCTATGGCATTTAAATTTCACTGTCTGTGATTTATAGTAGTATTTAAGAATTTAAAATCAGTGATCATTGGTAGCGCTAATTGCTGTCACATGCTCGCTATGTACTTTAGTCTGCATCTGCCATGACATACTCCAATAATTTAGCCCGCTCCAAACATTCTGAAGTATCCCATGATGTAATAGTATGCCACTGAGCGCTATAAAAACAATATCCAATGTGAAAAGTTGCAACGTTGCTCATTTTAAGCATATAAAATAATTTAAAAAAAATACAGTACAGTGAAAAAGTTTTAGGCAGGTATGGAACAAAAGTAAGAAAGCTTCCAAAAATAGAAGTATTAACCCCTTCATGACCTTGGGATTTTTCGTTTTTCCGTGTTCGTTTTTCACTCCCCTCCTTCCCAGAGCCATAACTTTTTTATTTTTCCGTCAATATGGTCATGTGAGGGCTTATTTTTTGCGGGACGAGTTGTACTTTTGAACGACATCATTGGTTTTAGCATGTCGTGTACTAGAAAACAGGAAAAAAATTCCAAGTGTGGTGAAATTGCAAAAAAAGTGCAATCCCAGACTTGTTTTTTGTTTGGCTTTTTTGCTAGGTTCACTAAATGCTAAAACTGACCTGATATTATGATTCTCCAGGTCAGTACGAGTTCATAGACATCTCACATGACTAGGTTATTTTTTATCTAAGTGGTGAAAAAAAATTCCAAACTTTGCTAAAAAAAAAAAAAAAAAAAAAAAAAAATGGCGCCATTTTCCGATACTTATAGCGTCTCCATTTTTTGTGATCTGGGGTCGGTTGAGGGCTTATTTTTTGCGTGCCAAGATGACGTTTTTAATGATAGCATTTTGGTGCAGATACGTTCTTTTGATCGCCCATTATTGCATTTTAATGCAATGTCACGGCGACCTAAAAAACGTACTTCTGGCGTTTCGAATTTTTTTCTCGCTACGCCGTTTAGCGATCAGGTTAATGCTTTTTTTTATTGATAGATCGGGCGATTCTGAGCGCGGCGATACCAAGTATGTGTAGATTTGATTTTTTTTCATTGATTTATTTTGATTGGGGCGAAAGGGGGGTGATTTAAACTTTTATATTTTTTTAATTTTTTTCACATTTTTTACTTTTTTTTTTACTTTTGCCATGCTTCTGTTAGGACTGGCGGAACGCACCAAGAAAGATGTAATAGATGCGTTCGCAGTCCGGGGTCCACCGTGCAGGTGAAAACCTGCTGCTAGTAAATGGCAGCGTAATATGGCGGTGGAAGCGAACCCGGTAAAGCCACAGGTCCGCAATACCGCACTAAAGAGTGCAAGCAAGGAGACAGCGGACACAACCACAAGACTCAGGATTGAAGTCCGATTAGACCACTTGCTGACACAACACCGCAACTGGGTGTGTTAGGTAACTATTATTATTAGAGCACCGAAGTGCGAACTGTGCCGTGCTGGCAAACACCACTAAGCACCCAGACGTGGGTCAGGAAGCGCACTACTGGCGCGTGGCGCCGCACTGGCGGACACAGCAATAGACGCTGATACGTGTGTGACACGTTGAGTGGTTAGTCGGGCGCTAGATAGCAGCCATACACCATACGCGAACAGTCATACCATAGGGTAGGGGTATTTAATGAATGACTTGCACTAACAACAAACACACGTATAAAATTGTACACTAGCGCATGGCCATGCGGTCATGCGCAGTTTATATAGTTGCAGCACAGGAAGTAGCTACAGAAGTTTTGCCCTTTCAGGACCTGCCAAGAGGACCAATGGGATGTGCTGCAGTGCCTGAGCACGTGATCCTCGATCTCCAAGGTCTGGTTGGCTCTCTCCACCAACCCATTCGTCTCGGGATGATATGCCGAAGAGAGACGGCGATGACGTCATTTTGGGCCGCCTGGCCGGAAGCGGTAGTTAAATGCCGCTGTCTGCGATTGACAGCGGGTTTAACTAGTTAATAGGTGCGGGCAGATCGCGATTCTGCCCTCGCCTATTACGGGCACATGTCAGCTGTTCAAAACAGCTGTCATGTCCCGGCTTTGATGCGGGCTCACCGCGGAGCCCTGCATCAAAGCAGGGGATCTGACCTCGGATGTACTATCCCGTCCGAGGTCAGAAAGGGGTTAATGGAGATGAGCTACTATATACGAGTGGAATTGAATTTTATTTTAATTTTACAAAAATCAGTATTTGACACTTTTTCCACTATATTTAGAAAATGTAATCTGCTGGCCACCATTTTCTCAACTTTAAAGGGCGATAAAATTGTTTTAAAAGTAAAACAAATCTGTATACTCGCCTTATCATTCATCTCTTGGGCTTCTCTGTTGCTATCACATGTCCGGTCATCTTCTGACTGCAGAAATTCTCACTGAAATTCATGGGTGGGACTTCCAAATCTAATGAAGCCTAGGATGGTTCTGCAAATGAACATTTAGGGTCACGGCACACATTATTATGTCATGACCTTTAAAACTCTACTGTGCCTCAGCGGATTTTAGAGTTAGCGGTGGCAATCAGAAGACGTGGTGAGAGGTGAGGACATCCAGGGCCGGACTGGCCATTTGGCAATTCTGGCAAATGGCAGAAGGGCCTGTCTGGTCATGGGCTGCCTTGTCCGCTATGTTGTTAACAGAATCGGTGTTCTCAAAACACCCATACTGTCAAGAGTTGTGTAGGAGCACAAAGTTGCTGGCTCCGTCACTTACCCCAGAAGGCCATGGGTATCATTAGAAATATTGGTCTTATAGTAAATCTTGCTTTCCTCCATCTAGGGTAATATTAGTAATATATCCCATGTGGTGCTTGGGGACGGGGACAACATGGGCCTGTGTGATTTTAAATGCCAGGGCTGACTTTCATCCCCAGTCCGTACCTGGGGACATCCTATATTTATTATGCTCTCACGTCTGGAGAAACCCTAGAACATGATATGGGACATTAAATAACTTTTCTGAGAATAGAATTTTCTGGAAAATCCAATAAATCAGACAAGTTGAAATTCTGCTTGATCCACTTGTCTCTAGTTAATAGATTATTCTAATCAATTTTCAAAAACAAATACATTTTTTGTGTAACTAGTAAAGATGTGCTAATCAGACCAAATTCAACTTTGCCTATTTGCATGGTCTTACCCAGGAAATTCGATTTGTGGAGAAGTCAGTATTTAAAAAAAAAAAATAGTTCACATATTTAGTATCACCGGATCTGGAATGACCCGACCTATAAAACTGTCACACTAGTTAACCCCTTAAGTGAAATTTAAATAAAAAAAGTGACAAAGCTTTTTCATCATACAGACGAACAAAAAGTGAAATAAAATGTGATGAAAAAGTTAAACGGAAATAAAAATGGTATCACTGAAAACGCCATCTTGTCTCAAAAAATAAGTCACAATACAGCTCTGTCAGCAGAGAAATAAAAAAGTTTGAGCTCTCAGAATAGAGTGATGCAAGCCAATTCTTTTTTCTATAAAATAGTTTTTATTGTGTAAAGGCGGCAGAATAATAAAAAATGATACAAATGTGGTATCGCTGTAATTGTACTGACCCAAAGAATAAAGATGTCTTATCACTTTTACCACATGGTGAACAACATAAAAAAACAGTTCCTGAATTGCTGGATTTTGTACATTTTGCCTCTCAAAAATCAGATAAAAAAGTGATCAAAAAATGTTATGTGAAGGTAGTACCAATAAAATCGACAGCCCGTCCCACAAAAAACAAGTTACCATGTGACTTTGTCAGTAGATATATAGAAAAATTATAGCTTTCAAAATATGGCGCTGAAAGTTTTTTCAATAAAAAGTGTTTTTAGTGTGTGATAAAATATAGATCTAAATCTGATATCGGTGTTATTGCACCGACTAGAACAATAAAGTCTTTTAATCACTTATACTGCACGAGGAATGGTGTAAAAAATAAATAAAACCAATTCTTGGCCAACTGTTGATTTGTTTATTATGCCTACCAAAGATCACAGTAAGACTCGGCTAACATTTATTTTCCGCTCTATGCAGAATATTTTGTGTTCTAAGCTGAGCAATTACACTGAAGTTCCTGGGTAAATCTATGTGTACATTTCTTCTAATGATAAACTATGGGCTCTGCTAGTCTTATGATCTGGCGGAGTTCATCTTTTGAACAATGCATGAAAGTGCGGTCAACTATAGTTTAGTGCTCTTCTTAACCCCTTTACCCCCAAGGGTGGTTTGCACGTTAATGACCGGGCCAATTTTTACAATTCTGACCACTGTCCCTTTGTGAGGTTATAACTCTGGAACGCTTCAACGGATCCCAGTGAATCTGACAATGTTTTCTTGTGACATATTGTACTTCATGACAATGGTAAAAATTCTTTGATAGTACCTGCGTTTATTTGTGAAAAAAACGGAAATTTGGGGAAAATTATGAAAATTTAGCAATTTTCCAACTTTGAATTTTTATGCAATTAAATCACAGAGATATGTCACACAAAATACTTAATAAGTAACATTTCCCACATGTATACTTTACATCAGCACAATTTTGGAACCAAAATTTTTTTAGTTATGGAGTTATAAGGGTTAAAAGTTGACCAGCAATTTCTCATTTCTACAACACCATTTTTTTTTAGGGACCACATCTCATTTGAAGTCATTTTGAGGGGTCTATATGATAGAAAATACCCAAGTGTGACACCATTCTAAAAACTACACCCCTCAAGGTGCTCAAAACCATATTCAAGAAGTTTATTAACCCTTCTGGTGCTTCACAGGAATTTTTTGAATGTTTAAATAAAAATGAACATTTAACTTTTTTTCACAAAAAAATTAATTCAGCTCCAATTTGTTTTATTCTACCAAGGGTAACAGGAGAAAATGGACCTCAAACATTGTTGTACAATTTGTCCTGAGTACGACAATACCCCATATGTGGGGGTAAACCACTGTTTGGGCGCATGGCAGAGCTCGGAAGCGAAGGAGCGCCATTTGACTTTTCAATGCAAAATTGACTGGAATTGAGATGGGACGCCATGTTTCGTTTGGAGAGCCCCTGATGTGCCTCAACATTGAAACCCCCCACAAGTGACACCATTTTGGAAAGTAGACCCCCTAAGGAACTTATCTAGAGGTGTGGTGAGCACTTTGACCCACCAAGTGCTTCACAGAAGTTTATAATGTAGAACCGTAAAAATAAAAAATCATATTTTTTCACAAAAATTAACTTTCCGCCCCCAATTTTTGATTTTCCCAAGGGTAAGAGAAGAAATTGGACCCCAAAAGTTGTTGTCCAATTTGTCCTGAGTACGCTGATACCCCATTTGTGGGGGTAAACCACTGTTTGGGCACATGGGAGAGCTCGGAAGGGAAGGAGCGCCGTTTGACTTTTCAATGCAAAATTGACAGGAATTGAGATGGGACGCCATGTTGCGTTTGGAGAGCCACTGTTGTGCCTAAACATTGAAACCCCACAAGTGACACCATTTTGGAAAGTAGACCCCCTAAGGAACTTATCTAGAGGTGTGGTGAGCACTTTGACCCACCAAGTGCTTCACAGAAGTTTATAATGCAGAGCCGTAAAAATAAAACAAAAATTATTTTTTTAGCCTTAACCCTAGCCCTAACCCTAGCCCTAACCCTAACCCTAGCCCTAACCCTAACCCTAGCCCTAACCCTAGCCCTAACCCTAACCCTAGCCCTAGCCCTAACCCTAGCCCTAGCCCTAGCCCTAACCCTAACCCTAACCCTAGCCCTAACCCTAACCCTAGCCCTAACCCTAGCCCTAACCCTAACCCTAACCCTAACCCTAGCCCTAGCCCTAACCCTAACCCTAGCCCTAACCCTTGCCCTAATGGAAAAATGGAAATAAATACATTTTTTTTATTTTTCCCTAACTAAGGGGGTGATGAAGGGGGGTTTGATTTACTTTTATAGCGGGTTTTTTAGCGGATTTTTATGATTGGCAGCCGTCACACACTGAAAGACGCTTTTTATTGCAAAAAATATTTTTTGCGTTACCACATTTTGAGAGCTATAATTTTTCCATATTTTGGTTCACAGAGTCATGTGAGGTCTTGTTTTTTGCGGGACGAGTTGTCATTTTTATTGGTAACATTTTCGGGCACGTTACATTTTTGATCGCTTTTTATTCCGATTTTTGTGAGGCAGAATTACCAAAAACCAGTTATTCATGAATTTCTTTTGGGGGAGGCGTTTATACCGTTCCGCGTTTGGTAAAATTGATAAATCAGTTTTATTCTTCGGGTCAGTACGATTACAGCGACACCTCATTTATATCATTTTTTTATGTTTTGGCGCTTTTATACGATAAAAACTATTTTATAGAAAAAATAATTATTTTTGCATCGCTTTATTCTCAGTACTATAACTTTTTTTTTTTTGCTGATGATGCTGTATGGCGGCTCGTTTTTTGCGGGACAAGATGACGCTTTCAGCGGTATCATGGTTATTTATATCTGTCTTTTTGATCGCGTGTTATTCCACTTTTTGTTCGGCGGTATGATAATAAAGCGTTGTTTTTTGCCTCGTTTTTTTTTTTTTTTTCTTACGGTGTTTACTGAAGGGGTTAACTAGTGGGCCAGTTTTATAGGTCGGGCCATTACGGACGCAGCGATACTAAATATGTTTACTTTTATTGTTTGTTTTTTTATTTAGATAAAGAAATGTATTTAGGGGAATAATATATATATTTTTTTTTTCATTATTTAGGAATATATTTTTTTATTTTTTTTTACACATTTTGAATTTTTTTTTTAACTTTTTTACATTGTCCCAGGGGGGGACATCACAGATCAGTGATCTGACAGTGTGCACAGCACTCTGTCAGATCACCGATCTGAGAGCAGTGCAGGCTGCTTCATAGTGCCTGCTCTGAGTAGGCTCTGTGAAGCCACCTCCCTCCCTGCAGGACCCGGATCCACGGCCATCTTGGATCCGGGCCTGGAACAAGCAGGGAGGGAGGTAAGACCCTCGCAGCAACGCGATCACATCGCGTTGCTGCGGGGGGCTCAGGGAAGCCTGCAGGGAGCCCCCTCCCTGCGCGATGCTTCCCTGCACATCGCGATCATGTTTGATCACGGTGTGCCGGATGTTAATGTGTCGGGAGCGGTCCGTGGCCCACCCCACCTCGACGGGACAGTACGTACGATGTCAGAAAGGGGTTAAAAAAGAAGAGCACCGTTGTACATAGGCCAGAATGAGTCCAGAATAACCCTGCTGCCTCATTATAATGAATGGACCTGTCAATGTTTTCACCTCAATCACGTCATTCGGAGATTTAGATGAAAACTCACATGTAAGTGCATAGCATTCAGTGCAGGATAAACGTGATTCAAAATGTTATGTAAAATGTCCCCAACAAAAGCTTCAATTCAATCCACAAGAAAAGCAAGTCCCTACTCAGGTCTGTCATCTGTTAATGGAAATATAGGGGGCTTCCACTTTACTGGTAGTACAAAGGCTCTGGAAAAGTGCTATGGCTCCTCACCCCCAAAATAAATCCAGCAAATTTTGCTCTCCCAAATCCAAATGCCCCCCTTCCTTCTCAGCCCCAGTGTGCCTAAACCACATTTAACATCCACGTTTGGTACTTCTGTAGCCATGAGGGCCTGCTTAATTTACAGCTGTGTGTCTCCAGGAGCAAGACCTTTGGCACAGCATACTAGGTACCACAAGATATGGGCAATACAACAAACTGGGCACTGCAATGAATGGGCACTACAATGGCAAATTTGCAGTATTCACTCAGCAACATCCATTGCTGCTCCTTTCTGGAAGACACATACAACGTCAAAATCATCACTTTATCTGTAGATAAATTCCCAGAGCGATGTAATTTCCAAAATGTGTTCACATGAGGGTGGATTCTGCTCTTCTGGCACTTAGGGGCTCTGTATATAGAGTCTGCAAACTATTCTACAAGTATTTGCTCCCCAAGAGTCTGTGGTCTAACACATCCGATTATCCCCTACATTTGGAACTATCAAGCCTAACTCGAATACCAATGTCTTCAGAACAGCTTACAGCCTGCAATGCCCCTGCTGTCATCTCACAGACACCCGAGCTGCTGTAACTCCCAAACTTACTGACTCCTTTCCCATTATCCTGTAGATGTAGAATGTAAGGATGCGAAGGCAGGGTCCTCACCCCCTCTGTACCTGTCCGTCATTATTAGTTTGGTCATTGTAATTTCTATTTGTGTTTTGCATTTAAACCTTCCTCATGTACAGCACCATGCAAAAAATGCTGCTCTAAAAAAATAGCAATGATAATCCTCGGCATGATGTTCCACCCAGTCTTCATCCCTGCCCTTCTTGCCTACAACTTGAGTACACAGCAGAAAGTTGCAGCAGTTGACATATGTGTATCATCATCATCAGAGTTGTGCTGCGGTATACTATGTGTGACTTTGTGGACACCCAGTAATTTTGTTTGTTGTATAGTGACAGGTTTTTTTTTTTAACTATGCCACAATATTGAGTTCAATTTGTTTAGTGAGATATCTTGGACAATTCTTTAGTGGTAGCCTAATGTGTATCCTGCCGACAAGTACCCAATGTGTATGGTCAGGTTCCGAGCACATGCTAATTGTAAAACTTTTTCTAAATCATGTTTTTTTAAATGTTTAATCCTTTTTTTTTTATGTAAGAAAATTTTTTGGTGTTAAAAAAGGGTAACTTTCATAATAGCCATTAGGCCTAAAAGAGACTCCTATTTAACCATAATGAGACTGTAGAAACATTATCTGTATAGAACAGGAAATAATGCCTATAATAAGGCCTTGTGATCAGTGTAAAAACTGCAAGATTTCAGTTTTTTTGTGAAATAATACATTTAAGATTAAAACCTGAATTAAATAATAAGTCATTTTTCATTTTAAAATGAAAATAAATATGTAATCATGAGCTCTAATCAACTACAGGAAATGTGAAGGAAATTTGTAGGATTATAAAAAGTAAAAAAAAAACATGGCTGGTATCTTCCAAACCATTTGCCATTAGAAATGGTCAAATTTCCCTCAAATTTCTACTAATTTTACTAATATCAGAATTGTTGAGAGATTTGATTTGCACAAATGCAGCTTAACAACAGTTTAAATTCTTCATAAGGTTGAGAAGGGTCTAAAAAGCAAGCTTATTCTTACCTGTCCTAGGCCTACAACTCACTTGTTTTGATACTACTGCAAGGCATCAAGGATAAGTGAGGGCCTCGAACTGGTAGCAATGGTTTTTATTATTCTTAAACCCCCTTTTTTCAGCCATCTGTTTATTAACTTTGGGGGAATGTGAGACCTCAGACCATAATAACTGTCTTTTAACATTTTTTTTCGGACGGATTTATATCAGACCATTCTTTCAGTCTTTTTGAGTAAATCTTTCCAAAATAAATTGGCATCTTCGACATCAACTGGCAAAAAGAAGCAGTCATATTTCCCAACTTCTCTAATAAGAGGGTTTAATCTACCAAAAAAATATATATCTTTGAACATTTGTCTTCCTTAGACATTGCTTGGGTGCAGACTTTATCTTCTATTACCATAGTAATGTATGGTATGTATATTATATTACAGCGCTATATTATGTTTTATAACATTACGACAGCATTTAGACAGGTGAAAAATGCATCTGTGGGATATGGATCTCGTCTGCCATCATTTTCTATGTTTTGAGAGCACGTATGTGCCTTGTCCAAACGTTACCCGTTGTGAATAACCTCAGACTTCATCAATGGAGGCTGCTGAGTGAGATGTTCCAAAGTGCATGTAAATAATAATCTGCCGTCTCACTTTTAATGTTATCCTTCTGAAGTCTGTTTTTTGCTTTCTTGCACTGCTTAAAGTGTATGTCAGATTAACTCAACAAAGTGACTGAAAAAACCTATAAAATACGTACTCTGTGCTGCCTCAGTAATGAGAGTTATGCACAGAACTCACCATTATCTAACCAGTCTATCAAGATTAATTGCTTATTATCAATTCGTCATAAATGATACAATAAGCGGCAATAGATTTTCTGAAAAAAAGGAAATACTTTTGTGTCATTTACTTTTCATTTCATTCCAACTATCCAAGATCACTTTCTACAGCATTGTCTGCCACAGTCATGTAATCACACTGGGTATTTATTAACTTTACAATATATTTTCTTGGGGGAAATCCAGTGTAGGACCACTTATTAGTGAAGAGCGAGGGTACTCGTTGCTCAGGTTTTTCCGAGCACTCTCGGGTGGTTTCCGAGTATTTATGACTGCTCCGAGATTTAGTTTTCCTCCCTGGATGATTTGCGACTGTTAGACAGTTTGATTACATGTGGGAATTCCCTAGCAACCAGGCAACCCCCACATGTACTCAACCTGGCTAATAGCTGTAAATCATTCAGCTGAGGAGATGAAAACTAAATCCCCGAACACTAACAAATACTCGGAGACCGCCCGAGCGTGATCGGGAAAACCTGAGCAATGAGTATACTCGCTCATCACTACCACTTATCAGATCTTACATCTTCACAGTATCTGGCATGACTGAATACTAACTTGAAATTAATTCCTGCCAAATATTGACATTATCACAATCCTGATTTTACTCTACTCTATGAATGATCATGGCGTGCCCCCCTTATCTGGGTCATGTTTTTATCTATTTAGAAATGATACAATATATAAATCAAGTAAAATTGTTACTACCTTGTACAAAACCTATTTTTTATCCTTTACGATGGGTATAAGCCATTTGTATATCTACTATATAAAGCTGAATGTGTGTGTGTGTGTGTATGTGTGTATGTCCGGGATTGGCATTTGCACCGTCGCAGCTACAGCCACAAAATTTTGCACAGTCACACGTCGGGACCCTGAGAGCGTCATAGGCTATATTGTGAGGCGAAATTTTAACCCCGCGCGTTCCAATTCACCAAACAATTTTGCCCCTATCTACATAATGGGGAAAAAAGTGAAAGGAAAAGTGTTGGAAGCGTCGCAGCTAGTGTTGAGCATTCCGATACCGCAAGTATCGGGTATCGGCCGATACTTGCGGTATCGGAATTCCGATACCGAGATCCGATACTTTTGTGGTATCGGGTATCGGTATCGGATACATAGAGATGTGTAAAATAAAGAATTAAAATAAAAAATATTGATATATTTACCTCTCCGGCGGCCCCTGGTGAGTCTGCGGGTAACCGGCAGGCTTCGTTGTTCAAAATCAGCTCTTTTAGGACCTGAGAAACACGTCCCAGCTTCTGATTGGTCGCGGGCCGCCCATGTGACCGCCACGCGACCAATCACAAGCCGCGACGTCACCGCAAGCTATTAGCACGCTCATTTTTGAAAAATGAGCGCGTTAATGACTTTCAAAGACGTAGCGGCTTGTGATTGGTCGCGGCCACGCGACCAATCACAAGCCGCTATGTCTTTCAAAGCCATTAACGCGCTCATTTTTAAAAATGAGCGCGTCAATAGCTTGCGGTGACGTCGCGGCTTGTGAGTGGTCGCTGCCACGAGACCAATCACAAGCCGCTATGTCTTTCAAAGCCATTAACGCGCTCATTTTTAAAAATGAGCGCGTCAATAGCTTGCGGTGACGTCGCGGCTTGTGATTGGTCGCGGCCGCGACCAATCACAACCCGCTACGTCTTTGAAAGCCATTAACGCGCTCATTTTTAAAAATGAGCGCGTTAATAGCTTGCGGTGACGTCGCGGCTTGTGATTGGTCGCGTGGCCGCGACCAATCACAAGCCGCTACGTCTTTGAAAGTCATTAACGCGCTCATTTTTCAAAAATGAGCGCGCTAATAGCTTGCGGTGACGTCGCGGCTTGTGATTGGTCGCGTGGCGGTCACATGGGCGGCCCGCGACCAATCAGAAGCCGGGACGTGTTTCTCAGGTCCTAAAAGCGCTGATTTTGAACAACGAAGCCTGCCGTTTACCCGCGCTGAGTTCAGGGGCCGCCGGAGAGGTAAATATATCAATATTTTTTATTTTTATTCTTTATTTTACACCTCCCTATGGATCCCAGGGCCTGAAGGAGAGTTTCCTCTCCTTCAGACCCTGGGAACCATGAGAATACCTTCCGATACTTGATGTCCCATTGACATGTATTGGTATCGGATATCGGTATCGGCGATATCCGATATTTTTCTAGTATCGGCCGATATTATCCGATACCGATACTTTCAAGTATCGGACGGTATCGCTCAACACTAGTCGCAGCTACAGCAACAAAATTTTGCACAGTCACAAGTCTGGACCCCGAGAGCGTCATAGGCTATGTTGTGAGGTGAAATATTAACCCCGCGCTTTCCAATTCACCAAACAATTTTGCCCCTATCTACATAATAGGGAAAAAAGTGAAAGGAAAAGTGTTGGAGGCGTCGCAGCTACAGAAACAAAATTTTGCACAGTCACACGTCGGGACCCTGAGAGCGTCATAGGCTTCGTTGTGAGGTGAAATTTTAACCCCGCGCGTTCCAATTCACCAAACAATTTTGCCCCTATCTACATAATGGGGAAAAAGTGAAAGGAAAAGTGTTGGAAGCGTCGCAGCTACAGCAACAAAATTTTGCACAGTCACACGTCTGGACCCCGAGAGCGTCATAGGCTATGTTGTGAGGTGAAATTTTAACCCCGTGCTTTCCAATTCACCAAACAATTTTGCCCCTATCTACATAATGGGAAAAAATGAAAGGAAAAGTGTAGGAGGCAAATTGACAGCTGCCAGATGTGAACAAGGGGGACTTAAAGAATGAGAGCGATGGCGCCAAAGAGTATATACCGTACAGTTGCTAACGTGGGGCCTCGACATGGGATACTCATCACACACGGGGATATGAACACACACAAAATGCGCCACACACTACCACGTGCTTGAACACATATTACCCTCAGCACACATTTCACCACAAATACACCAACCTCGCCACATAAAAGTCAAAACACAAAAGTCGCCACTCAAAACTCGCCACGCGCAGAACTCGCCACATGCAAAAACTAGGCTCTTGCAAAACTCGCCACAAGTGCAAAATTCTCCTCATGAAAAACTCGCCACATGCAAAACTTGCACACGCGGAAAAATTGCCACATGCACAAAAGTTGCAAAACATGCAAAAGTTGCCTCACACAAAACTTGCACATACTCAAAAGGCACCACACATAATACTCGCAACGCGCAAAACTTGCCATGCGCAAAACTTGCTGCACACAACTTGCTACACTAACCTGTCACATGTAACTCGACACACAAAAAGTTGCTACACGCATGTTACTACACAAAACTCATCTCACAAAAGTCGCTACATGCATGTCGCCACACGCAACTCAACACACACAACTTGACAAACGAAACTCGCCCTAAAACACACACAAGTCTGGTATTATCCTTCAAAAATAAAAATCTGATTAATAAGCAGACAAACTACAACAATTGCACCATGTAGGAAATACGGTAGCTGTCAGTCACATGACCTGTCTATTATGTGTATGTGTGAGCTAATATATACTGCCAGGGGGAGGGCTTCCTGTTGGCTGGGGATTTATCAGGCTGCCAATTTAGCTTACAAATACTGAGGTAAAAATACTGAGCAAATAACGTGTGAACGAGGTCTAATACAGGAGGAGATGACACACAGGTATATACTATATACAGGGGAGATGACACACAGATATATACTATATACAGGAGAGATGACACACAGGTATATACTATATAGAGGAGGAGATGACATATAGGTACATATATATACAGGAGGAGATGACCTACAGGTATATACTATATACAGGAGGAGATGACATACAGGTATATGCTATATATAGAAGATGACATGCAGGTATATACTATATGCAGGAGGAGATGACACTCAGATATATACTGTATACAGGGGAGATGACACACAGGTATATACTATATACAGGAGGAGATGACATACAGGTATATGCTATATATAGAAGATGACATGCAGGTATATACTATATGCAGGAGGAGATGACACTCAGATATATACTATATACAGGGGAGATGACACACAGGTATATACTATATACAGGAGGAGATGACATACAGGTATATACTATATATAGAAGGAGATGACATTCAGGTATATACTATATATAGGGGAGATGACACACAGCAGGTATATACTATATACAGGGGAGATGACATACAGAAATATACTATATACAGGAGATGACATACAGATGTATACTATATATAAGGGAGATGACAAACATGTATATACTGAGGTGATGAGGTGAAAATGAGAGGTGTGAGGTGAAAATGAAAAGGTGTGAGTGCAAAATGAGAGGAGTGAGGAAAAATAGTGGAGTGATCAGAAAATGACAGATGTGAGGTTGAAATGACAAGTGTTAGGGGGGAATGAGAGGAGTGAGGGAGAAAATGAGAGGTGTAAGGGAGAAAATGAGAGATATGAGGGGGAAAATGAAAGATGTGATTGGGAAAATGAGAGGCGTGATGGGAAAATAAGAGAAGTGACGTGCTATAACTAACCACAGATATTTACTATGCCCAGGCAACGCCGGGCTCTTCAGCTAGTCTAATATATAAAGCTGAATGTGTGTGTGTATGTGTGTATGTCCGGGATTGGCATCTGCACCGTCGCAGCTACGGTCACAAAATTTTGCACAGTCACACGTCTGGACCCCGAGAGCGTCATAGGCTATGTTGTGAGGCGAAATTTTAACCCCGTGGGTTCCAATTCACCAAACAATTTTGCCCCTATCTACATAATGGGGAAAAAAGTGAAAGGAAAAGTGTTGGAGGCGTCGCAGCTACAGCCATAAAATTTTGCACAGTCACACGTCTGGACCCTGAGAGCATCATAGGCTATGTTGTAAGGTGAAATTTTAACCCCGCGCGTTCCAATTCACCAAACAATTTTGCCCCTATCTACATAATGGGGGAAAAAGTGAAAGGAAAAGTGTTGGAGGCGTCGCAGCTACAGCCATCAAATTTTGCACAGTCACACGTCTGGACCCCGAGAGTGTCATAGGCTATGTTGTGAGGTGAAATTTTAACCCCGCGCTTTCTAATTCACCAAACAATTTTGCCCCTATCTACATAATGGGGAAAAATGAAAGGAAAAGTGTAGGAGGCAAATTGACAGCTGCCAGATGTGAACAAGGGGGACTTAAAGAATGAGAGCGATGGCGCCAAAGAGTATATACCGTACAGTTGCTAAGGTGGGGCCCCGACATGGGATACTCACCACACACGGGGATATGAACACACACAAAATGCGCCACACACTACCACATGCTTGAACACATATTACCCTCAGCACACATTTCACCACAAATACACCAACCTCGCCACATAAAAGTCGAAACACAAAAGTCGCCACTCAAAACTCGCCACGCGCAGAACTCGCCACATGCAAAAACTAGGCAATTGCAAAACTCGCCACAAGTGCAAAACTCACCTCATGGAAAACTCGCCACACGCAAAACTTGCACACGTGGAAAATTTGCCACATGCACAAAAGTTGCAACACATGCAAAAGTTGCCTCACACAAAACTTGCACATACTCAAAAGGCACCACACATAAAACTCACCACGCGCAAAACTCGCCATGCGCAAAACTTGCTGCAGACAACTTGCTACACTAACCTGTCACATGCAACTCGACACAAAAAAAGTTGCTACACGCATGTGGCCACACAAAACTCATCTCACAAAAGTCGCTACATGCATGTCGTCACACGCAACTCAACACACACAACTTGACAAACAAAACTCGCCCTAAAACACACACAAGTCTGGTATTATCCTTCAAAAATAAAAATCTGATTAATAAGTAGACAAACTACAACAAATGTACCATATAGGAAATAAGGCAGCTGTCAGTCACATGACCTGTCTATTATGTGTATGTGTGAGCTAATATATACTGCCAGGGGGAGGGCTTCCTGTTGGCTGGGGATATATCAGGCTGCCAATTTAGCTTACAAATACTGAGGTAAAAATACTGAGCAAATAACGTGTGAACGAGGTCTAATACAGGAGGAGATGACACACAGGTATATACTATATACAGGGGAGATGACACACAGATATATACTATATACAGGAGAGATGACACACAGGTATATACTATATAGTGGAGGAGATGACATACAGGTACATATATATACAGGAGGAGATGACATACAGGTATATACTATATACAGGAGGAGATGACATACAAGTATATGCTATATATAGAAGATGACATGCAGGTATATACTATATACAGGAGGAGATGACACACAGATATATACTATATACAGGGGAGATGACACACAGGTATATACTATATACAGGAGGAGATGACATACAGGTATATGCTATATATAGAAGATGACATGCAGGTATATACTATATACAGAAGGAGATGACACACAGATATATACTATATACAGGGGAGATGACACACAGGTATATAATAAATACAGGAGGAAATGACATACAGGTATATACTATATATAGAAGGAGATGACATTCAGGTATATACTATATATAGGGGAGATGACACACAGCAGGTAAATACTATATACAGGGGAGATGACATACAGGTATATACTATATACAGGAGATGACATACAGATGTATACTATATATAAGGGAGATGACAAACATGTATATACTGAGGTGATGAGGTGAAAATGAGAGGTGTGAGGTGAAAATGAAAAGTTGTGAGTGCAAAATGAGAGGAGTGAGGAAAAATAGTGGAGTGATCAGAAAATGACAGATGTGAGGTTGAAATGACAAGTGTTGGGGGGAATGAGAGGAGTGAGGGAGAAAATGAAAGGTGTGAGGGAGAAAATGAGAGATGTGAGGGGGAAAATGAAAGATGTGATTGGGAAAATGAGAGGCGTGATGGGAAAATAAGAGAAGTGAGGTGCTATAACTAACCACAGATATTTACTATGCCCAGGCAACGCCGGGCTCTTCAGCTAGTTTTTAATATACCTACAGTGGATCTAAAAAGTCTACACAACCCTTTAAAATGCCAGGTTTTTGTAATATACACAAAATGAGAATTAATTCTGAACTTTTTCCACTTTTAAGTTTTTGATGAGTTTTCTGACACTGGGTATTTTCACTGCTTCAAATCCAAAGAATCCTACAGTTCCAGCAGAGTGGATGGGATTTCTATATGTTAACTGACTTGTACTGAATGTAGAAAATCCACGAGTGAAAAACGCTTATGCGCTTTAGGTGCGAAAATGCGTCAACAACACCATGTAAACCTCTCATTGCTGTATCAATAAAGTTTTGTCAAATACCAGGAAATATTAAAAATAAGGCAGTTTTGTTTAAAACATACCATCAAAAAAACAAAAAATGCAGCTTAAAAACGTGATAAAAACATGTAAAAAACCCACTCGAAAAAACTCAAGTAACTTAATTTACTGAGAAAGTGCAGATGTGGTAATAAAATCTGCAACATCAAAAACTCACCAAACACTTATCATAAGAACATTGCCTTAATGTCATTCATAATCTGTACAAAGTTATCTGTCATGAGGGAAGTACAAACATTTTTCCAAGTCACTAGACATACCATGGAACACTGAAAGAAGTTATGAAGAAGTGGCTTAAATTTGGCACAACAGTGACATTGCCGAGAACTGAACGTCCCTCAAAAATTGATGAAATGACAAGAAGAAAAATGGTCCAAGAGGCTGCCAAGAGGCATAGAGCAATATTGAAGGAGCTGCAGAAAGTTCTGTTAAGTACGGGTTGTTTACCTTTGGGGTAGGTTGGCAAGATGGAAGCCTTTTTTTTACAAAGATAAACTTACATGCATGGCATATTATCATCTGATGAGCCCAAGGTTGAACTTTTTGGCCATAATTTCAAAGCATAGGTTTAGAGAAAACAGTTTGCATCACTAAAATAACACCACACAGAAATGTGAATCATGATAGAGGCAGCATTATGCTTTGGTGCTGTTTTTCGGCATCTGGAACTGAGGCTTCAGTCAAGGTAGAGGCCATTATGAACAGTTCAAAATATCAGTCAATGTTGCATCAAAACCTTCAGTCCTCTGTGAAAAAGTTGAAGATGAAGAGGAATTTCCTCTTTCAGCATGATAACAATCTTAGGCATACCTCCAAATAAACAAAGAATGGCTTAGCCAGAAGAAGATTATTGTTTTTGAATGGCCTAGCCTGAGCCCAGTCCGGAAACCAATTGAAAATCTGTGTTACCCTATAGTGAAACATAATGGTGACAGTGTCCATATGTGGGGCTGTTGCTGGTGTCGGGGAGCTACATTTCATTGATGGTATCATAAATTCACATATGTACTGGTCTATATTGAAAGAGAAGATGTTACCATCACTTCATGCCCTTAGTAGACATGCACTTTTAATCATGAGAATGACCTAAAATAGACATGTTGCATTTTTGAAGAAGAATAGGTTGAGGATGATTTAGTGAGCTAGTATGCCTTTTGATTTGAAACCAACTGAAACACCAATGGAAATAGGTAGATGTCACCAAATTGTTCATTCCTTGCCTAAAAGGTGCCGTACTTAAAAATTCTGGAGGTCATACAAAGTACTAGATGTAGTATTTTTTTACGCTGGTATATTCAGTTTTGCATCATTTAATTTAATTAAATCTGAACATTTTCTAATGAAAAAATTACATTATTAACCTTACTTTCATGCTATGGGTTAAAAAAAATATTCTATGGAACTCAGTCTTGTCAAAATCTTGGAAATTGTATTAGTGTTCAGTAAGATATTAATGAAACGCTAACTTTTCAAATGGGCTGTACTCATTTATGTTTAGGACTGTATATATTAGGGCGCTACAAATGGACCAGGTACTTTTTTATGTCACAAACCATATATTTTTCTATACTCTTTATATGTGATGGCACTTCACAGTCAGGGCAGTCACATTTTGGAATATTTTACTGCAGGGGCAAGGCCATTGTCAGCACCAATCAGATTTGGTCATATGTCTGTTACCAGTAAATTTAATGAGAGATGAGTCTAAGAAAACATGCTGTTAATTTTGAGACCCAAAGCTCAAAGGCCACATACACCCGAAGCCAACTCTGGGAAGAGGTAAAAATGCAAAATAGCAATTTAGGGGTGTTTACCTTAAATTTATTGCAAAAATGTCTACATTAAGGAAAAAATGCCCACTATTGTCTTGGGATTTTTTATTATGCTCACTCTATGTCTAATTTTAATTGATAGGTCATCAAGACAGCTAAGTAGGAAAAGATGACCAACCTCTTCTTACTAGCAGTCATTTCTCTACATTGACAATATCAATTATTCTATTTATTGACTGCAGAGTTATCATCTCATGCTATACATGGCTGACTTCCTTGGCCTTAAATTGTAGCTATGGGATTAAGCTTGAGATTTTACCACCCATGTCTAGTTATCTTCAAAGTCTGTAGACAATGAAATGCTTGTTCTGGATCATCAAGCATCAAACCTTCCATTGGCTCTGTATCATAAACTTTATATGAAAGATTTGGCAGTCAATCCAGACTAATTCACAGCCAGAAGTAATTTGTGCAGTCGAACCATAAAAACTTGCTTTTCAGCATCTTGTTTCAATATTATGTAGCCATGCATTGATCTCCATTTGACGTTGGAAATACGATGTCAATAATTTATTTATACTATTAATATCTGATTTCAAAGCATTATTCGAACGGAAAAACTTTATTACTTTTTTCTTTTTCTTCATTTTATTTAAGCTTAACAAAAGGACTGTCCAAAGTTGAAGTTAAAAGAAAATTATTTTGAATTACTTAATCAGTGTGAATAATTTCAAGCAAATATTCATTTTAGGGATCCTACACTTTTATTAGTGGGATTAATATGATAATTATTAGCAGTGGGGGTATTTTAATAATGCCAAATTTATTTATAAGCAGAATACAGGCTTCCACCTATAGTAATATATATTCTGATGTTAGAGATGAATGCAATTTTTCTTTTATAGACTCTGTGAATTGAAAACACTTTTGTGACTATATTTGCAAAATGTTTGCATTGTATTTTCTGTAACCCCTTTCTGCCAGCTGACGGAATAGTACATTATCTGGCAGATCCCCTGCTTTGAGGTGGGCTCCGGCGGTGAGCCCACCTCAAAGCCGGGACATGTCAGCTGTTTTGTACAGCTGACATGTGCACGCAATGAGCGTGAGCAGAATCGCGATCCGCCTGCGCCCATTAACTAGTTAAATGCTACCATCAAAAGCTGACAGCGGCATTTACCTAGCGCTCCCAGCCACGCGGCCGGAAATGCTCGCACCGCTGACCCCGTCACATGATCGGGGGTCATCGGTGCATTGCCATAACAACCAGAGGTCTCCTTGAAACCTCTATGGTTGTTGATGGCTGATTGCTTTGAGCGCCACCCTGTGGTCGGCGTTCAAATCACACCTGCATTTCTGCTACATAGAGGTGATCTGTGCTTCACCTCTATGTAGCAGAGCCGATCATGTAGTGCATGCTTCTAGCCTCCTATGGAGGCTATTGAAGCATGCAAAAATAAAAAAAAAGTGTTTAAAAACGTAAAAAAAATAAAAAAAATATAAAAGTTCAAATCACCCCCTGTTAGGAGTCGAGTTTCCTCTGCTGCACAGGGGGAATCTTGATCCGTCTCCGCTGCGGTTTCCCATTCTTATCCAGCCGCAGTGGAGTCTGCTCAGCAGGGACGTCGATCCCAGCGTCTCGCTCAGTCTGACTCTGTGCGAAGAGTTACTGCTGCTTTTCCTGCTTCTGCCATTGAAGCCAGTGCTGGGCAGCGGCGAGTGGACGTTTCTGGATCTAAGTCCTACTTTTCTCTGTCTGAGCATGCCCAGGGCAGGATCTCCTGTTGGAGATCGAGGGTCACATGCTCAGGTACTGCAGCACATATCCCATTGGTCCTTTTGGCAGGTCCTGAAAGAGCAAAACTTCTGTAGCTGTTTCCTGTGCTGCAGCTATATAAACTGCACATGACCGCACGGCCATGCGCTAGTATTGTCTTGTAAATATGTGTGTGTGTTGTGAGTGAAAGTCGCTCTTTAAATAACCCTCCCTATTGAATGTCTGTTCGCGGAAGGTGTATGTTTGCTATCTAGCGTCCGACTTATCCAACAGCACGAAACACACATTACAGCTACCAGTTGCTGTGTCTGCCAGTACGGCGCTGTGCGCTTGCTCTGCGCTTTCCTGACCCAAGCCTGGGTGGTTAGTGGCGTCCGTCAGTGCGGCACCGCACGCATTCTTGTGCCTTAATATAATTATTTATGTTCCTCTGACACACCCAGTTGCGGTGTTGTGCCAGCAAGTGTCTAATCGGACTTCAATCCTGTGTAGGGGTTGAGTCCGCTGACTTCTTGCTCGCGCTTTATGTGCGGTACTGCGGTCCTGTGACGCAACAGGATCGCTTCCTTCACGCAGGGTGAAGCTAACCCATGTGTGTATACTTAGTACCGCCATATAGTCCGTCTTACTAGCAGCAGGGTCTTTTACCTGCACGGTGGACCTCGGACTGCGAACGCACCTAATACCATAACATCTGATTCTTGGTGCGTTCCGCCAGTCCCTAACACCCCCTTTGGTCCCAATCAAAATAAAACAATAAAAAAAATCAAACCTACACATACTTGGTATTGCCGCATTCAGAATCGCCCAATCTATAAAAAAAAACAAAGGATTAACCTGATCGCTAAATGGCGTATCCATCCCGCAAAAAATAAGCCCTCACATGGCCATATTGATGAAAAATAAAAAAGTTATGGTTCTGGGAAGGAGAAGAGCGAAAAATGAAAACGAAAAAACGAAAAAAGCTCCAGGGGTGAAGGGGTTAAAATAATTATCCCAAATTACAAACAGGAATTAAATGATCTATTAAAAGAAAGGACACATTTTAGGCATTAGTTGTCCAGTCTCTATTGATCCTCATAGTAAAAAAAAAATAACTTGTGTGCTTTAGCTGTCAATAGAATTTAACTTTGAAAATAATTTGTATTTTTTTTTTATCTAAGTGCATAGTTAACAATTCGTAGCAAAATAAATACAAATGTTACGAGTGTGTCACGCCAACCTGGGAGATCTGGGGGTAGAAGTTCACTGTGTATTGTAAATCGCAGATTTTCCATTTAGCCTCTGTATTTGGATCCCATATTAATTGAATTTGTTTTCCTTTGGTGCTGAAAAGGTTAACAACCCTTTCTATGTTGGTCAGAAACATGCAGTTCCATTTCAGCTGCTCCCGATCTGGTTGTTAGCTTTCCTATTAAAGCTGGCCAGACCCTCTCTGCCAGTGACACCTCTGCTTCCTTACTTTGCTGAATAGGAATTTGTTGTTACTTTTGGAGATTCATCTTCCTCTGCGGTGTCATTAAGCTAAGTGTTTTGAAGAGAAGTAGTTGTTAGAAGTGTTCTGTTGTAAGTGTGTGTTTATCTTCTGGTCCCTGGTTTCCATTTAGTTTATTCCTCCCTGTCCCTATCCTCCTCCCTATTGTTGGTGTGTGCTTTTGTATGTGAAAGGGTTTATGTTATCCCTGTTTTGTCTTGTGTCTTGGGGTGGGGGAGGGGATAGACCAGGGATCAACATGAGAATGTGTAGGTCGAAGACTCGGGCCTCTATACCATCAATAGTACTGAGACAGGGATATTTAGGGTTCCAGTTCAAGGAATATTTTGAGGGCCCCCTTCCCTAACTAACAAATTTATATCATGTGAAAAAGTTAGCTTCCCTTCTATACTGAAATGGAGCATGTCATTAGATTCACTTTGCCAAAACGACAGGCAGCATGAATCAAACACTGGCTGTGAGATTGCAGAGGATTTCAGAGAGAGACTAATTGTAAATGTCAGCCAGGAACTATGTATCTCTGATGATTGGTGTAAGGCAAGTCTAGCCAAGCCAGATTCTCATCACCCCGATCTAGATGGATCTCTCACTATGTCTGTACAGAGTGAAGGGCCTGCCCATCAAAAGGAATTGGGTGGTCGAGAATCCAATCAGGGACCTGCCTTGGACTACTCATCCTATACACATGGCTGGCATTTTAAAACATGTTTACTTTGAAAAGTCACATTATCTTAGAGTAAAACATTCCTGACTGAAATTGCACAGCCAGTGTTTCATTCGTGCCAGTGGTAGGGGCAGCATGAATCTGATGACATGTTTCCTTTAAAGGAAACCTATCATTAAAAGATGACCGAGCATTTAAATAATTGTTTTCCTTCCTATACACCTAGATTACATGTTTCTCATTTACATTTTAATATCTATAGTACATAAGTACTGAAATATTACAGCTTTATTAAAGAGATGTTCACTTATCAGTGACATTGCACAGTGTACTTATAATCTACAGAACATAGATATATATACATATATATATATATATATATATATATATATATATATATATATATATATATATATGCTGTATATAATGTTTAAAGAAGCGTTCCAATCAAAATGAGTATGGTATTAATATATTACATTCATCATATTATACGGCACTCTGTACTGTGCATACAATTGCTCATTTTGCTTTTCTCTAAAGTTAATTCTTCTCTTTTTCATTAAGTCTATGACATCACATGAATAAAATCTGACTAGTTAAATCTTTCTAATCCTTCTTTTTTTCCCTGAATAACTCACTAGTCACTGCAAAATTCCCTGGTAGGGGGAGGAGGGAGCAGTTCGGTCAGGAATTGAAGAGGAGAATGATAAAAGCAGGGAAAAGAGATTTCTTGTTTCTACATAGAGGAGAGATAAGAGAAGAATTAGTTGGGTAGAAAGGCAAAATGAGCAATTGTAAGTACACAGTCCTATATAATATCATGATTGCAGTATATTAAGTGGAGAAAAAATTTGATGGGAAGAGTGCTTCTTTAAGTCATGCTCTGGCGAATTCAAGATATCTTTTTATAAAATGGATGGACATTCATCTGAATAGCTGCCACATGAATACTTCATGTGACTACATAACAATGTCTAGCTGGTGGTGGCGTCACCTGGCATAGACAGCTGTAGTCAAGGGTGGTACCCATTTGTTCAGCTATACCCCATGGAGCTGCATTTTGAAAGTGCTTTTTTCTGATTGGACAACCACTTTATATGACTTGCTGAACCATCTTTTACTACTCTGACGTCAGGAAATTTTGCCTTTTTTTTGCAAAACTGTTGTAATTTTAGAAATATCGGTTAGTTTTTTGTTGCTGTTCCTGCCGCTGTATCTCTAGAAGGTTTATGTAAAGGCTTTGACTGTGTTTTAGATAAATGTCTAGCTAGTTTTGCGAGGACACGTATGTTAACGGAAGAATATAAAATTTCTGTCCCTTGGTTGTTTTTACAGTTGTTAGCCTGGAATCCAGATCCATGCACCTGAATTCTTTAGTAGAAGAAGCCCAGATGAGGATGAGTGAATTGTCTGTAAAAATACAAAATGAAGGATTGGGAGTAGACAGCACAGATAGAGAGAAGCTGCTTAAATCCTGGGAGTGGAGATATCGCCTATATAAAAGGATGAAGACTGGTTACGAATATGCACGTAAGTAGTTTTTCTCTTAAATATGAACCCATCCAGGCTTAAATTATTCTATTGTTTTCCAATTATGTCATGATCCGTTCCAGGGTTTATTCCTGTCTGCCCTTTTTCCGGGTGGATCATGACAAGGGTTAACTTTGCTCTGCCTCATTCTGGGTTCAGGTGTGCTATTTAGCTCCGATGCATCCTGCTGGCGGTGTCAGTTACAGTTCTTCCTTTGGCGTGTGAACTTGACTCTGGTAGCTCTTGATCTGTCCTGCTGTGATCCCTGACTTGCCCCCTGTCTGTTGACTCCCTCTGTCTACCCTTTTCCCAGTGTTTCCCTGTTTATTGGCTTTATTCTCTGGTTTTTTGCTTGGTTCGTATTCGGACTCGCTTCTGCCTTCTTGTCTTATCCGCTTCTGACCGTTGCTGAACCCCCTGTTCTTGACCACTATACTGCTGCTACTATTGGTACTTCTGCTTCTAACTTTTTTTTTACTCGGCTTGTCTGACCACTCTCTCGTTGCTTGGTGGCGTCTGTGCTGCTGCTCTGTGTGTGCAGTCTCACTTCCCTCTCAAGCTCCCCCTGGTGGAGGTTGCGCTATACTGCACTGCAGCAGCATGACAAATTATAGCTGCGTTTTTGCTCTATTTTTCATGGGAATTTAAACATTTTATGTAAAGTAAAGGAATGTGCATCTCACTGCTGAGATTTTATTGCAAAATGCATGTCTTCAAAGTCTTCTGCTCCTCCGATAAGCACACTTGCCCTCTACTGCTTACAGTAAATGACAATCCCAGTTTGCTGAGAAGTACAGTACTTCTGTCTAGTGAGTGCATCATGAAAAGAGGGTGTTTAAACATGACACCTTCTGGATAAAGTATTGTATACAACACCCACAAGGAGAGAAAGCAGATAAAATGTAATCCCAGTGATCTATATTACTTCTATACATTTTGAATTCTCTAGGGTGAATACAATGGAAAAGTGAGTATAGATTCTTGGTATTAATAATTAAACAGTTGTGCCATAACTTTTATATTAAATATCTATCCTTAGGCCAGATTAGCAATGTTGTGATGAACGAGCTGAGAGAATCAATAGGCCAATTCGACCTGCAAGACAAGAAAAAAGCCTTTTATTATACTCACCTACCAGGTGGTCTGGTCCTATGAGCATCTCTCGTCCTGATCCGGCACCTCCTCTCTTCTCGCAATCGCCATCTTCCTGCACCGCTTTCTGTGGATGAAGTGTCATGCGTCATCCACACAGTGTCCATGCACTCTAGGGTTATATACACCCCACACAAAAAGAGCTTCATGCCAAAAAGAAGCAAGCAACTGTTTTGTGGGATTTAGACGTAGATGTTTCTAGGTGTCTGGTTTTATTCAGTTTCTCAGGCACTTGGAATATGTAAGGGCGGGCGGGGGGGTTCTGTGTAAACTTGCTACATGATAGATTTAGAGCATAAAATGGGGACTGAGAAACCAAAATGGATCCTGATTTCCCACATCATCAATCCCAGAATGTTGGGGGTCAGACACTTGGCACATCATCAATCCGCAGTTCTCATGCAGGTGTGGTTAGATGTTAGTTGCCAAGTTGAACAGTACAGCACTGTCAGCTGTGTAAGGGCTGCAGCACCATGACCCTAACAATAGTAATAGCCACCACCAGGAGTCCGAAGTAATAGCAAGTAATGGAGAAGCGAATGGGTTAATTCTATGCTGACATGTGGAAAAGATGAAGAATGCCAATCCAACTGTAAGTCGTTTATTTTTCAATGTGTTTCAAAGTATACAGACTTCTTCTTCAGGACACCCATTCGCTTCTCCATACCCTGCACTTTCAACTTTTCGTGGGCCTGCAGCAGCCCAAGTGTTATCAATGGTTGTGTGCACACAACACGACCAGGTGAGCACCATTAGACAATTGTTTTGTGCATTTTACCCAGATAAGACCCTATTTACGTCTTTCCAGTCATCTTTTATTTGGAGCATTAGTAGCAGAGCAGCGATTTTCTAGGGATGACGCTGCCTCCCTGCCAGCCATACTTCTTAGAGCTACAGAGGGGAAAAATTATTTAGTCAGTGACCAATTGTGCAAGTTCTACCACTTAAAAATATGAGAGAGGCATGTAATTGACATCTTAGGTAGACCACAACTATGAGAATCAAAATTGAGAAAACAAATCCAGAAAATCACCTTGTCTGATTTGGCAAGATTTATTTTTCAAATTATGGTTGAAAGTAAGTATTTGGTCACCTAAAAACAAGCAAGATTTCTGTCTCTCACTGACCTGTAATTTCTTCTTTATGATGCTCCTCTGTCCTCCACTCATTACCTATAGTAATGGCACCTGTTTGAACATTTTATCAGTATAAAAGACACCTGTCCACAACCTCAAACAGTCACACTCCAAACTCCGCTATGGTGAATGTGATGGTGGGCTATGGTATGTGGGGATCATTTTATTTGTATCAACATTTTACTGTTTTTCATGGTGTTCTCTTGTAGGATGAGTTATTTGCTAATTGATGAATGGCTGTTGTTGCCATCTGATATCAGCCCCCCACAGTACTGTAGGGTTATATCTCCAACAGTGAAAAAGTTAAGTTTCAGCAGGGTTATATCTCCACAGGGTCAGTGTATAATGCTGTTTGCTAATATGCTAATGCCATATTGAACTAGCTTGTTGAAACAATGAGCCCCTGCGACCTCCCCCGACCTGTCAATTTCAGGGAGGTGAGACACGTTCTCAGATCCTGTGTGGAACTATGATGTGATCACAGCACCTCAGAGAGAAAGAAAAGTTTATGGACTATGCTATCCTCTGTCTGCTGGATTGTTGGACTATAACTTCCTAGGGCTTTTATCCTGTTACTGAACTGCATTCTAGTTCTGGACTATCTTATCCTCTGTGTAATGGATTGTATATGGACCTTTCGTATTTTTGGCTAAATAAAAGACTTAGGATTGTTCACTCTTCTTTTGGTCTGTTGATTGTGTGATACCAGAGAAGGACCCCATGACAACTGGTGGCAAGCAGTGGGATCACCAGAGCGTAACCAAATGGAGAACCACACACAGAGTGAGTACAGAAATTTGACTGTATCCAGTTTACAGGAGAGAGCCAGAGACCTGGGCCTTAACTACCAGGGACTGACTAAAGAGGCCTTAAAGGGAACCTTTCACCCCCAAAATCGAAGACGAGCTAAGCTCATCGGCATCAGGGGCTTATCTACAGCATTCTGTAATGCTGTAGATAAGCTCCCGATGTATCCTGAAAGATGAGAAAAAGAGGTTACATTATACTCACCCAGGGGCGTTACCATTGCCGTCCGGTCCAATGGGCATTGCAGTCCGGTCCGGGGCCTCCTACCTTCATAAGATGATGTCCTCTTCTTGTCTTCACGCTGCGGCTCTGGCGCAGGCGTACTTTGTCTGCCCTGTTGCGGTCAGAGCAATGTACTCCAGTGCGCAGGCGTGGGGCCTCTGTGACCTTTCCCTGCGCCTGTACACTGCAGTACTTTGCTCTGCCCTCAACAAGGCAGACAAGGTACGCCTGCGCCATATCCGCAGCATGAAGACAAGAAGAGGACGTCATCGTAAGAAGATGGGAGGCCCTGGAATGGACCGCGAAGCCCATCGGATTGGACCACCACCCCAGGTGAGTATAATCTAACCTCTTTTTCTCATCTTTCAGGATACATCAGGGGGTTTATCTACAGCATTCTGTAATGCTGTAGATAAGCCTCTGATGGTGGTGTGCTTAGCTCATCTTCGATTTTGGGTGTGACTGGTTCCCTTTTTTTGATCTACTGGTGGATGCTAGCCAGACCACCTACTCCCATATGTCTGAAGGACAAACCCAGGAGACAAGGACCCCCACCCCAAAAAGCCAGTGGGTGGTGTGGTACGAAGAAGAGATGGCAGTTCTGAGCCCAGGCGTCTCTCAGGAGTATAAGGAGGAGGCTGCTCGCCGAGCACAGCGGAGACAAGAAGCAATGGAGATCGAAAGAGGGAGTAATGCAATGTAAAGTGCAAACCCCATGATGTGGGAGCCTATAGAGATCACCCGCACAGACTTTAAGCCAGTTGATGAGGCTTCCGGAGATGTGGAGGGGTTCTTCAAGGACTTTGAGCAGCAATGTGCTGGATGCATTTATACTGTAAGTGGGACTCCTGACCGGAAGCGCATCGGAGGCTTACCAAAACATTGACTCCCAGCGGAATCGGGATTATAATATTGTAAAGTGGACTGTCCTGGATTACCATATTATCACCTCAGACTCACATAGGGCCCAGTTCCGAGATCTCTCATGCACAACGGGGGGTCATTTAGGATGTATGCGCATAAGATGTTCCAGGCGTGTCGTAGATGGCTGGAAGCATAAAACGCCTTTATTGTGGAAGATGTTATACAGGTGTTCCTTATAGAACAATTTTTTGCCAAGTGCCCTGTAGAATTATGGGAATGGGTCCAGGAGCACATGCCGTGCACTGTGGACAGAGCTGCAGCCCTGGCCGATGAGGCCCCTACTATCTGACCGCAATGGAGGAGGCTTCTGGACAATAAACCACAGCCTGTACCCGCACCCTCGGCCCCTGATATTATATCTGCCCCTCCACCCAGCCTCAGGCCAGTGACAGTCACGCTTCTCAAACCTGGGTCCCAACAGTTCTGACCATGATCTGGGGGTATCACTAAGAGGAGATGTTATGGATGTGGGCAACCTGGGCATTTGCAATCCAGCTGTCCCTCAAGGATTCAGAGGGAGCTCTACTCAGCCCCACCTCATCCAGTGCATCTTGTGCACTCCATCCTACCTGAGGAAGAGTTAGCACCACCCCCACCCTAGTGGACCACTGACCTGGGCACCATAGATACCCCTCCTGGAGTGTATGGACTCCTGCCTTTGTCCCTCAGAAATAGAGAGCAATGGCAACAACACCTGCAGGATGTCTTAATTGATAGATAAAAAGTGTCGGGATTTAGAGACACGGGGGCATTCCTGACTATCGCTGACATTGGAGATTTACAGTGTAATTTTGTGGGAGCAGTTACCTAACTACAGGCCCTTCAAGCACCACAACATCCAGACCTCACCGGGAAGCAAACTGTTTGGCCAGAAGGTCAATGGGCCTTTCACTCATCTGAAAGAACAATTGGAGGGAGATATCATAGACATTGGAACGCCCATCATTACCTACGTTCTAGAGTTCAGAGACCGTCTCGTCCAGCTAGCTAACTTGACCAATGAACATCAGCGAATGGCCGAGTCCAGTCAAAAAACCTGGTATGACCGTAAAGCCAGGACCCGGCAATTTATGGAAGGACAACAAGTGCTCATAATTATTGCAACCCCTGCCACTGTACAAGGAACTGTAAACAGTATAGCAATGTGGACTAAAGTGAGCAGGCCTGAGATCTGTGTACACCTCATGGTGTGCTCACTTATTAAGAGGGGGATAGGATGTGATGGTGGGTTATGGTATGTCGGGATAATTTTTTTGTATTAATATATTACTGTTTATCATGACATTCTCTTGTAGGATGAGTTAATTGCTAATTGATGAATGGCTGTTGTTGCCATCTGATATCAGCCCCCCACAGTACTGTACGGTTATCTCTCCACAGGGTCATTGAATAATGTTGTTTGCTAATATGCTAATTACATATTGAACTAGCTTGTTGAAACAATGAGCCCCTGCAATCCTACCCCCTGACCTGTGAATGAGGAGATGGACTTTTAAAATATAAGGGAGATGAGACACAATCTCAGATCCTGTGTTGAAATATGATGTGATCACAGCAACTCAGAGAGAAATAAAAGTATATGGACTATGTTATCCTCTGTCTGCTGGATTGTTGGACTATCATTTCCCAGGGCTTGTATCCTGCTACTGAACTGCATTATGGTTCTGGACTATCTTATCCTCTGTTTGATGGATTGCATATGGATTTCGCATTTTTGCCTAAATAAAGGACTTGGGATTGTTCACTCTTCTCTTGCTCTGTTGATTGTGTGATACTGGAGAAGGACCCCATGACAGTGAAAACCAAAGAGCTGTTGAAGGACACCAGAAACAAAATTGCAGCCCTGCACCAGGCTGGGAAGACTGAATCTGCAATAGGCAAGTAGCTTGGTGTGATGAAGCCAACTGTGGGAGAAATAATAAGAAAATGAAAGACATACAAGAACACTGATGGGGTCAAAATGATCACAACAACAGAGAGCAAAAATCCCAGAATCACATGGGGGACCTAGTGAATGGCCTGCATAGAGCTGTAACCACCATTAAAAAAGGCTACCATCAGTAACACACTACGCCGCCAGGGACTCAGATCCTGCAGTGCCAGACGTGTCAACCTGCTTAAGCCAGTACATGCCCAGGCCCATCTGAAGTTTGTTACAGAGCATTTGGATTATCCAGAAGAGTATTGGGAGAATGTCATATGGTCTCAAGAAACCAAAGAAGAACTTTTTGGTAGAAACAAAACTCATCGTGTTTGGAGGCGACAAAATGCTGAGATGCATCCAAAGAAAACCATACTTACTGTGAAGCATTGAGGTGGCAACATCATGCTTTGGGGCTGTTTCTCTGCAAAGGGACCAGTACAACTGATTTGTCTACATGATAGCATGAATGAGACCATGTATTGTGAGATTTTGAGTGCAAACCTCCTTCCATCAGAAAGGGCATTGAAGATGAAATGTGGATGGGTCTTTCAAGCTGATAATTATCCCAAGCACTCTGCCAGGGCAACGAAGGAGAGGCTTCATTAGAAGCACAAGAAGGTCTTAGAGTTGCCAAGCCAGTCTCCAGATCTCAACGCCATAGAATACGTTTTGCAGGGAGTTGAAAGTCCATGTTGCCCAGTGACAGGCCCAAAGCATCACTGCTCTAGAGGAGATCTGCATGGAGGAATGGGCCAACATACCAACAACAGTGTGTGCCAACCTTGTGAAGACTTACAGAATCCATTGACCTCTGTCATTGCCAACAAAGGATATATAACAAAATATTGAAATGAACTTTTGTTAATGACCAAATACTTATTTTCCACCATAATTTGCAAAATAAATCTTGCCAAATCATGCAAGGAGATTTTCTGGATTTGTTTTCTCATTTTGACTATCATAGTTGTGGTCTACCTATGATTTCAATTACAGGCCTCTCTCATCTTTTTAAGTGATAGGTCTTGCACAATTGTTGACTGACTAAATACTTTTCCCCACTGTATTAAGTAATAAATGTGAATAAAATAATAATGTTATGTAGGTAAGCACATGCTGCAATGCAATAGCATAAGAGCATAAGGGTCATGAAGAAATGGGTGCAAAAATGTATAAGTGGAGTAACTAAATCCCAACCAAATATATTAAATTATACCATAAACCTTAGACCTTCTAGACAATAAAAATAAAATAATAAATAATGGAAATTACATGGAAATGCACATTATACAATATGAATACATAAATGTCATAAAGTGTTGGGTGCAAAGTGCCGAAAGTACAAAAGTGAAGAAGGAGACTTCTACCAGAATATGACTATCGCAAAATAAGAAAAAAGGAGTTAAATTAATAATATCAATAATTGTATAAAGAATGAAAGAAAAAGCACACTGGCAACCAGATAACAAAGTTATAGAGTGAGTTAGATAAATAACGGTAAGTTTCACATTCAGTATACTTATTAAATATGATTATGAAAACCTTGACCAAATGCTCACTATAAAAATGACTACATCTAATTTAAAGTGAAAGTGCCCTCTATATCAAATAAAGACCACGGTGGCCATGCTAATGCTTTTCAAAAAGCAAATTTCATATGCACAATACTGAGAAGTCAGTCTTACCCATCATACAGTACACCAGATCCGGCTGCCAGGTATGAAAAAAGCCCCAATGTGCGTTTTGTGTATTTGTGATGTGGATTCTTCTATGGTATGGGTACTTGGATAGACCATTTAATGGAATCTGTCAGCAGGTTTTTGCTATGGCAGAGCAGTATGATGTAGTAACATAGTAACATAGTAACATAGTTAGTAAGGCCGAAAAAAGACATTTGTCCATCCAGTTCAGTTCAGAGTCCCTGATTTCAGTGATGTGTCACTTACTGGATTGTGTGTTGCTGTTTCAATAAAATCAGTGTTTTCATCAGGAGATTATCACTGCAGGACTATGTGTCTCATGACTCCTGGTTAACTGTTCTACGTAACCACACTCACAGCACTGATTAGCAGCTTTCCCTCAATCTGTGGTGTGGGCAGCGTTATACAGGGTTCAGCATTATTTGCACTGCTTGATGTGCAGTAGAGAAAACAGTGATTGTATCAAAATGACAGCATGCAGACTAGCAACTGACATATCCCTGGAATCAGGGTTCCAGGCTCTAAATTATGCTGCTCTCATATTTCATAATAAAAACGTGGCAACAGATGCCCATTAAGGGCCTCAATGGGAGATCTACTATCTTTGTCTTTAACATGATCTGACTAAGATACTGGCTAGGATTCTAGGTTATTGTTGCATTTGATTATATCTATTCAAAGGTGCAAGTTATGCACTTTTGGGGATGCCTGCTTTAATAATCTAATGACATGCTAAGGCAGAACTCCTGCTTAACAACCCACAATTATCAGTATTTGGAAAACACATGTTTGTAATATTACCACTATTCCATCAGCCTAGGTCACTGACTCCACGTATGGCCCTTGTTCTTCCAGCTTTGCCAGTTCTACTCTCGAAAAGCCAACCTAATGTGACCTACCCTTTACCTTGACGTATATCTGCATCCAGTTCATGCTCAATATTTCATCAGAGAACGATTGGAAATAAAAATATATGGTTAATGACAGGGTGTCAGCATTTCTTTTTAATAACAGCAGGTTTGCAAGTCTAAGCACCAAGCTACACACACTTCAAGTGCCATGTTGTTTCTCATGTTGGTGTCATCACTTGCCCAAGTAAGTAATGTACACCCACCAGCCATATCATGTAACAGTAGACATGTTCCATCAGAACAAGCTACATGATTTAGTTCTGATGCTAGTGTGCCAATTGTTGGTGCTTTTAGAGGTTGTACATGGAGTCAGCATGGAGACTTGTACATCAGGGTGTCAAGGGATCATCTAATGGATTGAGGCTCTGAATAGTCCCCAAGGACAAGTAGAAGATGTCCCAACTTGGAGTTTACTTTGCAACCAATCAATTTCCAATATTACTTCTGAGTTGGGTCTCATTTAACTAAAAAAGGTGTAAATGGCATCTTGATTATATGTTCCTTATATACAATGTTAATAATGCAATTAAAGGTGGACAAATAAAGTGGATGTCCTGACTAGATGGAGTGTGGACACAGTCCAACATTGCTCTAATTATTCCCTGTGGGAAGGGGGTCCACAGACTTTTACACCAGACAATATCATTAATCTGCTTTTGGAGTGGAATCTGTTGGAAGCCCACCGAAAGCTAAGAGAATATGTCCTTCATGCATGTTGATGTTACATGTGCAGATAATATTAAGAGTGCCTGTAAAACTATTTTGAGAATTTCTAGTTTATTGATCTGCAAAACCTTTTATTTTACTTTTCCTTAGCAAGTTTGTTAAAACCTGTTTCTTTTTTCGATGACCATTTAAGTCCAAGTGCCTGGACAGCTTTTTTATATGGATGATGAAATACATGCATTTTACTGTAATACACATTAGCAGTATTTGAAATGTTGGCAGTATTGAGGCACACAGTAAATGGAGGGTCAATGCGATCATCGAGTTTCTGAAATATTCATGGATTTATGAATACATTGCAAGTTCCATTTGTCCTGAATGCAAAGTGTCTCAGAGTCAACTAATTAGTGGTGGGTGAGAGCGCTCTTCAGAAAGAACACTGTGTCCTGTCTCTTTGGGTGGTCCTTCCTGGCAGTAGATTGAGCCTGTCTCTAACTTTCCCCCACCCAGTTATGGCTTGGGAACGTTAAAATGGAACAGGCTTCTCAGTGATTCAATTGAGTTAGTGGCTCGTCCATTTTCTCTGCAGCTCAGACAAGCTTTCTTTTCTTTCCTCCTTTCTCCACAATGATCTGACTACCATGTTTCCAACTGGCACATCGTTGTAGCACCCTCTCCCTTCTCCCCTCAAGTTGGGTGATGACGTCTTCTGTCCCATTCCAGACCGCTATCACTCTCACTCATAGTTCTGGTTACAGTAGATTGCTCTATTGGCTTGTAAACAGGGCAGACCTGTGTAACAGGGAATTCTTTGAATAGATGAATTATATGTGTATTACACATTTATTACTTGGCTGAACTCATTTCTAGAAACTTTGTGTATCTTTAAAATGCATTTTCAGATTTTTAACATGTTTATCATTTTCTTTCCAGAGTTCATTGCACGTTTTTGTCTGGCGTTATATTAATTTAGCAAACTGATAATTTATACATACCCATTGGTAGTTCTATGATCATAAATTGAATTTATCATCAGCTTTATTCTATTGAACAGCAATATGCTTATATTACCAATTCTTTCCTTTTTTTAGGGAGGCTTAAAGGGAACCTGTCACCCCCAAAATCGATGGTGAGGTAAGCTCACCGTCATCAGGGGCTTATCTCCAGCATTCTGTAATGCTGTATATAAGCCCCCGATGTTACCTGAAAGAGGAGAAAAAGAGGTTATATTATACTCACCCAGGGGCGGTCCCGCTGCTGGTCCGGTCAAATGGGTGTCTCAGGTCCGCTCCGGTGCCTCCTATCCTCATTCCATGACGTCCTCTTCTGGTCTTCACACCGCGGCTCCGGCGCAGGCGTACTTTGTCTGCCCTGTTGAGGGCAGAGCAAAGTACTGTTGTGCACATGCGCCGGAAAGGTCAGAGAGGCCCGGCGCCTGCGCACTGCAGTACTTTGCTCTGCCTTCAACAGGGCAGACAAAGTACGCCTGCACCGGAGCCGCAGCATGAAGACCAGAAGAGGACGTCATGGAATGAAGATGGGAGGCGCTGGAGTGGACCTGAGACACCCATCGGAGCGGGACCGCCCCTGGGTGAGTATAATCTAATGTCTTTTTCTCCTCTTTCAGGTAACATCGGGGGCTTATCTACAGCATTACAGAATGCTGTATATAAGCCCCTGATGACGGTGAGCTTACCTCACCATCGATTTTGGGGGTGATAGGTTCCCTTTAAAGTCTAATTTTAATTAATCACCAAGATATGTTCTACAACTGATTTCATAAATAGCCAAATAACCAGCAAATGGGTGGGCCTTTAAAAAGACAACCCTCATATACCATATAGAAAATGACTGTCTATATGCACATTCGCTGGCACAATCAGTTGTCAGGGCTGTTGACATACCGTTAACTTGAGGCAACAGCTTTAATATGTACTTATATCATGGGAGGACACTCACCAAGCCACATGGAGAGCAAACAAACTGTGGTCAGAATCTTTGTCTCCAATAATGCCACATTTCATGACTACTTTTAGAAATCCACATGAACCACAATGAGCAATATTAATAATTGAAATACAGATGCAACAGATTGAGGCTATATTGTCTGTAGATCATTAAGAGTTTTCTAGTGCAGTATGCACAGTTGATGCTGTTTTATTATTGCACATGCTTATAAAACAATGCCAACTATGAGGAACAGGTAATAACTCCATATTCACCTTTGACTAATTCTTGAGCATGCCGAAGAATAATGAGTATATGTGATAGGTGTCGAGTTCCCGCCTCTGCACAGGGGGAATCTCGAACCATCTCCGCTGCAGTCTCCCATTCTTCTCCAGCCTCAGTGGAGTCTGCTCAGTGGAGAAATCGGTCCCAGCGTCTAGCTCAGGCTGATACTGGACGACTGGTTACTACTGCCCTTCCAGGCTCTGTCCTTGTAGCCAGCAATGTTCAGCAGTGAACAGGTATTTCTTGGACTACGTCCTACTTTTCCCTTACTGAGCATGCCCACGGGACGAACTCCCATTGGAGGTTGGGGGTCACATGGTCAGCTCATGTTGTGGCTCCTATTGGACCATCTGGAAGGTCTTATAGCACTGCCGCTATAAAAGATTTGCATGTCCGCTCGGCCATGCGCTAGTGTACACTTGTGTGTGTTGATGTGTGAAAGTCGCTCATTAATTATCCCATCCCTTGTGTATGACTGCTCATGTAAGGGGGATGATTGCTATCTAGCACCCAACTTGCTATCAGCACGTGACACACAAAACAGTGTCAAATTGCTGTGACTGCCAGTGCGGCGCCGTGCACTTTCACAGCGCTTTCCTTGCCCAAGCCTGGGTGCTTAGTGGCGTCCAAAAGAGCGGCACTGCATGCACTTCCATGCATTTAAATTATTATTTCAGTTATGCTGACACCCCAGTTGCGGTGTCGAGCGCAAGAGGTCTAGTTGTACTCTAATCCCGAGTCTAGGGGTAGAGTTCTGTGACTCCTTGCTTGCGCTCTTTGTGCAGTACCGTGGCCCTCTGTCATAACAGGGTTCGCTTTCTTCATACTGGGTGAAGTTAACCCGTGTGTGAATCCATATTGTACCACCATATAGTCCATCATTACTTAGCAGCAGGTTCCTTCTCTGCACGGTGGACCCCGGGCTGCGAAAGCACCTTACTCTATCTTTTTAATTATTTGGTGCATTCCGCTAGCCCTAACAGTATGCATATATATATATATATATATATATATATATACAGTTAGGTCCATATATATTTGGACAGAGACAACATTTTTCTAATTTTTGTTATAGACATTACCACAATGAATTTTAAGCAAAACAATTCAGATGCAGTTGAAGTTCAGACTTTCAGCTTTCATTTGAGGGTATCCACTTTAAAATTGGATGAAGGGTTTAGGAGTTTCAGCTCCTTAACATGTGCCACCCTGTTTTTAAAGGGACCAAAAGTAATTGGACAGATTAAATAATTTTAAATAAAATGTTCATTTCTAGTACTTGGTTGAAAACCCTTTGTTGGCAATGACTGCCTGAAGTCTTGAACTCATGGACATCACCAGACACAGTGTTTGCTCCTTTTTGATGCTCTGCCAGGCCTTCACTGCGGTGGTTTTCAGTTGCTGTTTGTTTATGGGCCTTTCTGTCTGAAGTTTAGTCTTTAACAAGTGAAATGCATGCTCAATTGGGTTGAGATCAGGTGACTGACTTGGCCATTCAAGAATATTCCACTTCTTTGCTTTAATAAACTCCTGGGTTGCTTTGGCTTTATGTTTTGGGTCATTGTCCATCTGTAGTATGAAATGACGACCAATCAGTTTGGCTGCATTTGGCTGGATCTGAGCACACAGTATGGCTCTGAATACCTCAGAATTCATTTGGCTGCTTCTGTCCTGTGTCACATCATCAATAAACACTAGTGACCCAGTGCCACTGGCAGCCATGCATGCCCAAGCCATCACACTGCCTCCGCCGTGTTTTACAGATGATGAGGTATGTGTTAGGAGTCGAGTTTCCTCTGCTGCACAGGGGGAATCTCGATCCGTCTCCGCTGCGGTCTCCCATTCTCCTCCAGCCGCAGTGGAGTCTGCTCAGCAGGGACGTCGCTCCCAGTGTCTTGCTCGCTCTCACTCTGTACAGAGAGTTACTGCTGCTTCTTCAGCTCCTGCCATTAAAGTCAGTGCTGGTCAGCGGCGAGCAGACTTCCCTGGGACTAAGTCCTTGTTTGCGCACACTGAGCATGCCCAGAGCAAGATCTCCCATTGGAGATCGAGGGTCATGTGCTCTGGCTCTGCAGCGCATTCCATTGGTCCTCTTGGCAGGCCCTGGAAGGGCAAAGTTTCTGTGGCCACTTCCTGTCCTGCAATTATATAAACTGCTAGTGTACAATTGAATACGTGTGTTTGTTGTGAGTGCAAGTCGTTCATTAAATACCCATACCCTATTGTATGACTGTTCGCGTATGGAGTATGGCTGCTATCTAGCGCCCGACAAATCACTCAACGTGTCACACACGTATCAGCGTCTATTGCTGTGACCGCCAGTGCGGCGCCACGCGCCAGTAGTGCGCTTCCTGACCCACGTCTGGGTGCTTAGTGGTGCCTGCCAGCACGGCACAGTTCGCACTTCGGTGCTCTAATTATAAGAGTTTCCTAACACACCCTGTTGCGGTGTTGTGTCAGCAAGTGGTCTAATCGGGCTTCAATCCTAGTTGGGGTTAAGTTCGCTGACTGCTTGCTCGCCTTCTATGTGCGGTACCGCGATCCTGTGACGCAACAGGATCGCTTCCTTCACGTTGGGTGAAGTTTAACCCACGCGAGTATACTTATGAGTACCGCCATATAGTCCGTCATTACTCAGCAGCAGGTTCCATCTCTGCACGGTGGACCCCGGACTACGAACGCACCGTACACTATCAGTCTTATTATTTGGTGCGTTCTGCTAGCCCTAACAGTATGCTTTGGATCATGAGCTGTACCACGCCTTCGCCATACTTTTCTCTTTCCATCATTCTGGTAGAGGTTGTTCTTGGTTTCATCTGTCCTAAGAATGTTCTTCCAGAACTGTGCTGGCTTTTTTAGATGTTTTTAGCAAAGTCCAGTCGAGCCTTTTTATTCTTGATGCTTATGAGTGGCTTGCACCGTGCAGTGAACCCTCTGTATTTACTTTTGTGCAGTCTTCTCTTTATGGTAGATTTGGATATTGATACGCCGACCTCCTGGAGAGTGTTGTTCACTTGGTTGGCTGTTGTGAAGGGGTTTCTCTTCACCATGGAGATTATTCTGCGATCATCCACCACTGTTGTCTTCCGTGAGTGCCCAGGTCTTTTTGCATTGATGAGTTCACCAGTGCTTTCTTTCTTTCTCAGGATGTACCAAACTGTAGATTTTGCCACTCCTAATATTGTAGCAATTTCTCGGATGGGTTTTTTCTGTTTACGCTGCTTAAGGATGACTTGTTTCACCTGCATGGAGAGCTCCTTTAACCGCATGTTTACTTCACAGCAAAACCTTCCAAATGCAAGCACCATACCTCAAATCAACTCCAGGCCTTTTATCTGCTTAATTGAGAATGACATAACAAAGGGATTGCCCACACCTGTCCATGAAATAGCCCTGGAGTCAATTGTCAAATTACTTTTGGTCCCTTTAAAAACAGGGTGGCACATGTTAAGGAGCTGAAACTCTTAAACCCTTCATCCAATTTTAATGTAGATACCCTCAAATGAAAGCTGAAAGTCTGAACTTCAACTGCATCTGAATTGTTTTGTTTAAAATTCATTGTGGTAATGTCTGTAACCAAAATTAGAAAAATGTTGTCTCTGTCCAAATATATATGGACCTAATTGTATATATACTAATATCAGTGTGAGATGATTACTGCGGCCTTATCAAGCTTAGCCGTTGTAACCAGTACTGGTCAGCAGCGAGCAGACATCTCTGGGACTATGTCCTGATTTTCCCCTTCTGAGCATGCCCAAGGTAAGACCTCTCATTGGAGGTCGGGGGTCACATGCTCAGGTACTGCAGCAGCTCCCATTGGTCCTCTAGGAAGGTCCTGAAGTTGCTCAGGTACTGTAGCAGCTCCCATTGGTCCTCTAGGAAGGTCCTGAATTTGCTGCAGCTATAAAAGGTTAGCATGGCAGCACAGCTATGCGCTAGTATCAACTAAGTTACGTGTTCTGCACCAATGTGGTCATATGTATGTGGTTTCAGGGTTCGGCTGAAATAAGCCCCTAGAATACCGACACCTCCGGTGAGGAGTTTTGTGTGAGTGGATTCAGAGCCCGGCTGAAATAAGCCCCTAGAATACCGGCACCTCCAGGTGAGGAATTTTGCATGTGCTATTCTGACTGCATGACCACTGTTCGCTCTATTTGGTAGCTGTGTTCCTCTGTGAGGTTAACAGGGCACAGAATTCTCTTGTCTTAAGTGATTCTGTTAAGTAACAGAGTTCACTTATACCGTCATATAGCACCGTCAGTTACTAGCAGCGGGTTTTACTCCTGCACGGTGGACACCGGGTTGCGACCGCACCGATTACTCTATAAATATATACTTGGTGCATTCCGTTAAACCCTAACATCCCCCATCAGGCTGTTTGATACACCTTGCAGAATGATTGTCTGAAAAAGAAAAGGTGAGTGCTACCATGAGTCCTGTGTACTGCCAACAGTAAAGCGTCATGAAACCATTCATGTGTGAGGTTGCTTTTCATCCAAGGGAGTAAAGTCACTCATAATTTTGCCCAAGAACACTGCCATGAATAAAGAATGGCTTCTAAACATCTTCCAAGAGCAACTACATATATACAGTGGGGAAAAGAATATTTAGTCAGCCACCAATTGTGCAAGTTCTCCCACTTAAAAAGATGAGAGACGCCTGTAATTGGCATCATAGGTAGACCACAACTATGAGAGTTAAAATGAGAAAACAAACCCAGAAAATCATATTGACTGATTTGGCAAGATTATTTTTGCAAATTATGGTGGAAAATAAGTATTTGGTCATTAACAAAATTTCATATCAATATTTTGTTATATATCATTTGTTGGCAATGACAGACGTCAAACATTTTCTGTAAGTCTTCACGAGTTTGGCACACACTGTTGGTGGTATGTTGGCCTATTCCTCCATGCAAATCTCCTCTAGAGCAGTGATCTTTAGGGCCTTCACTGGGCAACATGGACTTTCAACTCCCTCCAAAGGTTTTCTATGGTATTGAGATCTGGAGACTGGCTAGGCCACTTCAGGACCTTCATAAGCTTCTTACGAAGCCACTCCTTCATTGCCCTGGTGGTGTGCTGGGGATCATTATTATGCTGAAAGACCCATCCATGTTTCATCTTCAATGCCTTTGCTGATGGAAGGAGGATGGCACTCAAAATCACAAGATACATGGCCCCATTCATTCTTTCACGTACATGGATCAGTTGTCCTGGACCCTTTGCAGAGTAACAGCCCCAAAGCATGATGTTGCCACCCCCATGCTTCACAGTAGGCATGATGTTCTTTGGATGCAACTCAGCATTCTGTCTCCTCCAAACACGATGAGTTTTGCTTCTACCAAACAGTTCTACTTTGGTTTCATGAGACCATATGATGTTCTCCCAATACTCTTCTGCATAATCCAAATGCTCTCTAGCAAACTTCAGACGGGACGGACATGAACTGGCTTAAGCAGGGGGACATGTATGGCACTGCAGGATTTGAGTCCCTGGCAGTGAAGTGTGTTACTGATGGTAGCCTTTCTTGCGGTGGTCCCAAGTCTATGCAGGGAATTCACTAGGTCCCCCCATGTGGTTCTGCGATTTTTTTACTCACCGTTCTTGTGATCATTTTGTGATCAATTTGAGCCTCAGATCGAGGAGATTATCAGTGGTCTTGTATGTCTTCCATTTTCTTATTATTGCTCCCACAGTTGATTTCATCAAACCAAGTCGCTTGCCAATTGCAGATTCAGTCTTCCCAGCCTGGTGCAGGGCTACAATTTTGTGTCTGGTGTCCTTCGACAGCTCTTTGGTCTTCATCAGAGTAGAGTTTGGAGTATGACTGTTTGAGGATGTGGACAGGTGTCTTTTATACTGATAACAACTTCAAACAGGTGCCATTAATACAGGTAATGAGTGGAGGACAGAGGAGCCTCTTAAAGAAGAAGTTACAGGTCTGTGAGAGCTAGAACGCTTGTATGTTTTTAGGCAACCAAATATTTATTTTCCATCATAATTTTCAAAACAAATCTTGCCAAATCAGACAAGGTGATTTTCTGGATTTGTTTTCTCACTTTGACTCTCATAGTTGTGGTCTACCTATGATGTCAATTACAGGCCTCTCTCATCTTTTTAAGAGGGAGAATTTGCACAATTGTTGGCTGACTAAATACTTTTTTCCCCTACTGTGTGTATATATATATATATATATATATATATATATATATATTGTGACAGGGTCACTGGCACTATATGTGAGGGGAGATATGTGTCTCGAATATTGCTTTCTTCTCTGATCTGAAACCCATACATTTCTCTCTTTCATGCTATGTGCTGAAGGGGTTAACAAGCCATTATGAGGGACTTGGTTTTTTGGTGAGTAGGTGAGACATGGACAGGATGTCTACTCACCATATCTCTACCTCAAGGGTGTGGCTTTGGAGTTAAATGTTCAGCCAATGTTTTTTTTATCTGTGTGTTGTATGTTTGGAGATGAGAGTCTACAGACGTGGCTCCAGGTGAAGCTGATTACTTGTGGTGTCCTCTGTGGGCAAGTCCTGCCAACACAAGGATTTTGCTATACTTAACTTTTGTTTGCCATTTTGCCTTGAAAGGCCATGATTATTTTGTTAAACTCTGCCATGGTTTATGCCGTGCTATAATAAACCAGCAGGTGACTTACACAAGAAGTGTTCCTGTGTCTTCCTGTGCAAGCAGCCGAGTGAGTCAACCCCTCACAATATGTATATATATATATACAGTGTCTCAGTGGTAAGTACTGTTACTTTGCAGGATCGGGGTGCTGAGAGCAAATCCCACCAGGGACAACCTCTGCATTGAGCTTGTATGTTCTCACTGTGTTTGCGCGCCCCATGGGGACGGTAACATTAAGTTTTTTATAAGCATGTATAACAAATATACTGTACATTTATGTGTATTCTGAAGACATACTGATAGGGAATTTAGATTGTGAGCCACATTGGGGACAGTGATGATAATGTCTGTAAAACGCTGTGGAATATGATGGCGCTATATAAGAAAAGCAAAATAATAATAAAAAACATTAATATGAATAATTTGGTATTGTTTAGTTTTTGTTTAAAGGCCAACTTGCTGCCTGATTTCATTGTGCATAAAATGTTATACTAAAAGCCTTATATTTACACAGAAGTGTCCTGTGACATAGAAACATTCAACTTACTATAAGCTTTTAACCTTTATTTGCCAAGTATTAGGCACTCACTCTATCAATCACTTCTGTTGCAATTCAGTTTAGGAAAGAAAGCCTATGCATGTTTTTAGCTCATCTTCTTTAGTTAAGATTTATAGAACAGAGTTCTGAAGATTCTTTTTCTTTTCAGGAGCCCCCGAGGTGCCGACCAATGTCTGCCTCCTGATAACAAGCAGCACATCACTCACTGTCACCTTCCAAGAGCCTCTGAGTGTCAATTCAGCTGTTGTGACCAAATACAAAGGTAAGACTGAAGATTAGTTTATACTACTTTCCTTTGTTCTGTACTTGCTCTTTGTAGATGTTTTTTAGGCCCATTTGGAGAATATATTTGAATCATATGAAATCTTCAGGTCAATGTGTTGGTTCCTTAAGGAATCAAATGTGTTTTTTGCTTCTTGTGCTAATGAGGGGCGAAAGGGTGATTATAAAGATGGGCAAACTTATGGTATATATTACACCTGTCATAGTGTGTTAAATTTCAGCACATAGGTGATTATTTTTCGACAAAAATAACAAATATGATCAATCACTACATATGGTAATTTAATACATATGAAGCCCCTACATAAGCACAGAAAATATATAGAACATGACTTTACTTTATAGCTCAGTTCATTAAAATATTCCAAGTTCCCAATATCAGTTAAGCTTGGTAAATTAGTTCTACAAATTTAGGATTTGATAGACAGTTTAGGAGTTCTGGGACATTTTTAATTGCCTTGGCCATTCCCATGTCCTGTTGGTCTCTAATTCCTGGTCCTTCTCAACGCTAAGGACCAGCGTCAACTCAAGGAAGAAATGTCTCAGTCAGTCGCTAATGGTTGGCTGCAAAGGTCACATGTTTATGGGTTGGGACAGCATTGCTGTAGCAGGAGATAGAAACTGGCAAAGAACCAGTGGAGGAATAGTAGCTGTCAAAATCAATGAGATGAATACTGATTGTTTTATTTGTTTTAAATTATTCTGAGCTTCTAAAAACATAAAATGGTTTAAGTGTACAGCCGCCCAAGCCTGCCAAGTTGATATAAAATATGTTTTTTTTTGTTCTGTTAATGTGACCCTCCACCCAGACCTTGAAATGGGACCTAACATTTGTTATATACAGTGACCCTATTTAGTGCCCTCCTTTGCTTTCCTTCACCTTCACCGATACTGATGTTCTGGTCCTCCTGCCTTCAAGGTAATCATTACAGTGGCATGAGGAGCTCAGGGGCAAAGCAGTACCATGCCTTCCCTGCCTTTCTTGTGATGTAAAAGTACAGGAAGCAAAAGGAAGTCATTAGGTAGGATTACCGTACATGACAATTGTACAGCCCTTTTTCTGTGTCGGGAGGAGATTTGCTTTAATATCTAGCATACATATTTATATTACTGTGTTTCCTTGTTATGTTTGGACTCCAAGATATATTAAAAAATGAAGTACTCTTTTTTAACTTCTGTTCAATACATAGTACAGATATCTTTACATTAATGGATTGAATCAATTAGCAATACATACACCACATGGTGCCCCAGTGACATTGTATCAAGAACCCAGTCATATAATTTCCAGACTCTGGTGGCTTACTGACATAGTGCCTAGCATTACCACATAGTGATTCACTGTTGACTCGCAAGAGGAATGACCAGATGTCCCATTGTCTAGTGACCAAGTACTGTAATTTCCTTTCCCTGGTGATTTCATGTTTTAAATCTGGTGATTCAGATGTTTCATATCCAATGATCCAGAGGTTTATTGCTTGTATGCTTTCCTTGCCTGATGAGCCATTCTCCTTACACATTTCTGATGTGGCAAAAGCTTAAAGTGACCTTCCACTCTGGAATTGAAAACAGACTGTTCATTCCTCATGTATACTCATTCTACCTGGTGCCCCCTGTTTGCCTTCAGCAGCCTTCTCTGCTCAGATTGGCCTTGTTTCTCCTATTTACAACTTGACCTTCATTGCACTGGTAAGTCTTAATCACACCTTCACTGTCTTTCCTGGATAGTGTAGGGGGAAACAAAGGGGCGGCATTGTTTATACTTATTAATGCACTCTCCATACCACTGTGGTGATCATCTTGTAACCAGATGGAAAAAGACACTGATCTGAGCAGAGGAGGCCGCATTTAAGGAAATGGAGGCCACCAGAGAGGGTGTCTGAATACGTGAATTTTAACGTTATTTTTTCAATGCTAAGGTCGAAGGTCAGTTTAGTAATTTTCTTCCTGCATTGATTTTGGCCATAGGAGCATTACGTGGTCTATAAGTCTCTGTACGCAGGCTTATCATTCCAAAACCCAGAAACAAAATTCTTTTGGTATCAATTACTACACAGATAATGCAAAGGCTACATTTCAATTTGATATTAATAATGCTAGAAATCTATACAACTCTACAATAATCTTGCTGTAATTGACCTGTAATATAAGTAGTGTATAGTGAACAGCAAGAATGGGAATAGCTTTGAGGTAGCACAAGTATGGTTTAGATAATAAGTGGTTTAGCACTAATATGGGTCATAGGATAGGAACAAGAGGTTTAGGCTGTAAGATAGGAAATAATTAATAATACAACTAACCCAGTGGGTGGGAACTAGTGTTGATAAAAGGGAGGGGGCACTTCCTGATAGTGTGTAGTTAGAGAAGTGCAATGTCAAGGTCAAATTCAGGTGTAGTTGACTGCTAGGGACAGCATGGGCCAATCATTCAAGGCAGTGGGATTTCCCTGATGGACATTCCTGTAACGTTTGGAGACTAGGGCTCAGGCCAGATACCAAGAAGTGGGCCTGGTCTTCTGACATCTTGAGGTCTTTAGGGTAGTCTATGATGAATAAGTGGCAGGGCTGAAGAGGAACTTTACTAAGGAAGAAATAAACATGAATTGCCCTTACCTATCCCACATGTCACTACATGATGAACTTGAACTGACCAGTAAATATTTGACTGTTTAAAAAACTTGGTGTCCCCTGAATTGTGTGCGGCAGTTCCTAAGGATGAGAGCCTGAAGGAGGTGGAGTGTGATGCACTCCATGCTCTACAGCACAATGGGACTGGAACACCATTTGTCTGTAAAATGCCAAAGCGAAAGCAGACAGCAGCCCAGTTATGGCTACCACTCTGCTTTACCTTACAGCATCACTCTTTTGGTCTTAAAGTAATGCATTCAGCTATGGAGGTATGGGTCTCATGATAGGTCATCTGATCACTCAATAAATGACAAATGATTAGCAAACAGTGGACTTTTTATGGACGGCACATGGACGAATTTCTGTAAATAATGTATACCCTAAATTTCTTAGAATTTTCTCCCTACTAAAACTTTCCTCTCCATGGACATACATAGCCCAAGCCCATTGACTCCCTCCAAGGTCTTTTTTTCCCCAGGAAAACGGAAAACTCATATGTGGTGAAAAAGGTCAAGCAGCCACCTTCCATTAAAAAATACAATTAGCCTTTAAAAATGGCCTTTTACATCCATAATTATAACATCCATTAAATATAAGTATTTATAATAACAAAACTAAACACCTCAACATTCCCACGATTGCAGTTACTTTCAATAAATGTCCTTACTCAATATATATTTAGTGTACTGAACACCTTTACTCTTGGCTGTTTCCATCTAACCCAAAGGGCACTAAAAATGAGTTGCACTATTAACCAACAAACTCCTGAGGTCCATATGTACCACAAAGAGAACCAATAGCATCCCTGTGATCCAAGCTGTAAGATCCATTTTTCCTTAAGTCTTGCCTCCTATGAACATCATTATCAGTTATGCCCGAAAACTGAAGGCAGGTAAGCGGGCCTTTCACTTTTGCCATCAACTTCACACTGAACCCAATTTGAGCTTTTATATCTTCAGTCCCTTCACCCCCCATGCCTATCTGTCATTATTCACATACTGTATCCAACTGTGAACTGTTCAAATAGTCCTACAATTTAACCCTATATTTTACCAAAACAATCACCCAATTTTCCATAATGTACAACTCAGGCCATCTTCTACTCTATGCCTGTGATACCAGGACAATGTGGTGGGATTCAGTCTGAAAGTGCATTAGTAAGTTTAATAAATTTATATCCTATACATACAATTCTAACAAGGAGGGCAACATATTTAATATCCGAAATTATATATATAGTAGTATAAGGGAAAAAAGTCAAAATCATATAACTACCCTAACTATAAAAACACTTTTTATTATTAAAAACCAAGGCCAACTCACGTGACAAAAAAATACAAACAAAACAGTGCTCAACACAAGAAAAAACCAAAAACCTAATGGGGAAAGCTAGACGACCCTAGCTACCAGACTACAGTTGCCCCTTCCTATCTGCGGAGGTTGACGCCCTAGGGGGAATGTTGTGGCGCCCCCGCTCCACGATGGCTGACCCTACAGGCCCTGATATATCCTACAGCCACTAGTGAGCCTCTACCCACTTTCTAAAGGGTCCTCTGTCACTAAACAAAGAGAAAATTTGTACTAGGGAAAATCTAGGTCCCCAATAATAGTAAAAACATTGTATGAACACATTGCGAGATATATAGAAATAAATAATGCCGCTAATTCAATGGACTGTACTAATTCCAGAATGTTCATATAGATACATGCCTCATGAATACCCCATATGCTCAATTAGTGACAACCAGACCAACTGGTGATACCCCGTATCATCTGCATAGAGGATAATAATGAATGGAATATTTGAGTACTCATCCTATAGATATATATCAGCGGTAGTTCTTCATTCGCCGTAGCTGGTTAGCGCCTCAACGCGTTTCGCCTCTCTGGGCTCATCAGGAGGCCTGATACCCAGATACTCTGTGTCATATTTGATAATAGATAGCTTAATAGATACCCCGATACTCTGTGTCATATTTGATAATAGATAGCTTAATAGCTATCTATTATCAAATAATAAAAAGTGTTTTTATAGTTAGGGTAGTTATATGATTTCAACATATTTAACATCCCTATTTACTTGTAATGCCTGTCTCTTTGAAGGGATTGCCTATTTGTACAACTCAAGCTTAATCAATTCGGGAGCCGAATTAAATTAAAAACAGTGTGAACTCAACTATGGAAGTGGCGTCATTCCTGCATCGCTGCTCCCGATGGTGATATGACATGGTTGTGTCATGTGTTGGCTGAAGCCAATGAGCAGTCGCTCATCAGCTGCAATTTTTACTATTCATTCAGAGTGGATGTCCCCTATGGAAAATTGATGAGGTGAAGACAAAGAGCGGCCACTTATCGACTGCAGCCGGAATGTGGCCCAATGTCATTTGGGAATAGCATCACCAATATCGCTGGAACTGCAAAGCTACGGGAGATATTTTAATTTTAATTTAGGTCCTGAATTTATTAAGCTGAATTTAATAAATGGCTGGATGCTAACGTATATGGTGCGGTACTATATATGGTTGAATTTAATGGCTGTAGGTGTGCATTACTTGCCAATCGTTGAAAGAATTAATGGTGCATTCAAGGACACTGTTTCAACATGAAGTGCAATGAAACCACCCAGGAAACTTGCCTATGTCCCAGTGTCTAAAGCCTAATAACAGCCTTTGCCAGTCTCCTATTTATGATAGGTACAGGCAGCTGTTGAGATCTTGTTTTCTGTATGTAATGACTATCCCTTGGAGATAGATCCTCTGCCTACTCCATGCAATGACTAATAGCAGTATGAGCAGAGACCTTGCCAATCTTGGCACAACTTATGAGTTTTTTCTTCCACGGAGGACTAATATGAAGGGAAATCATCACTCTAGGGCTTTTTGTCACTGGAATTTATTCTATGTGTAGTACAAGGGATGGAATAAATTCAATTTTTGTTTTCGATTCAAGCAAAATATAACTGAGAACGTAGCCTTTGAACTGTGTATCTCAAACCAAAGAGTCCAACTTAACACATTCTCAGTGACAAAATGGGCGTTGGCTCACTTAATGAAATCTAATGTAGCCAAATGGTAACAAGAGGAGGGTGGGTGTACAGTTACTAGAATTGCAAATTGTTCAACTTTGTTTTCAGATATATTGCAAAATCTGAAACTTTTCTTCAACCTCTCTAGCTTTCATAACAGTTCAACATCTGTATGAGTAAGTGTAAGCACATTGTAACTGGAATGCAATGGTTATGAGCTATAATGGAAAGATATGGACATACATAACTCCTAGAGCAGATGGAAAGGGGCCCCTCTGCAAGAACTATATACGGGACCCTTATTATCTAAAAGCTCATCATCAAGCACCTAATTTTTTTCTCTATAACAACCAACCAGTAATTGTGAGCTATGAAGTTAGTTAAATCTGTATATGAGATAGGCGAGTCTCAGAAACATCATTTCTCAGGAAAAAATTTTTATTAAATGAACATAAATGAAACAGTATTGTGGAGGAAAACATAGATCTTGCTCCCTTTATCACATATAGAAACCGTATAGGAATTATTTTCCTTTTCCTCCAAGCAGTCATGGGAATATGTTTACTTTTCCTGTAGAAAGGAATATGAACAGAACATGAACTAAGGCCACGTTCACACATTTAGTATTCAGTCAGTATTTTCCATTAGTATTTGTAAGCCAAAATCAGGAGTATGGAACAATTACAGAAGTGGTGACTAGAGTTGAGCGACTTTTACTTTTTTAGGATCGAGTTGGGTTTCTCGAAAACCGACTTTCTCAAAAGTCGGGTCGGGTGAAATCCGCCAATTATTGCGAAAAGTCGGGGGCCGACCAATACACGAAACCCAATGCAAGTCAATGGGGAATCAAATTCGGCAGTGAGTGGACAGGAAAACACCTATAGTGCCCATTTTAATGCCAAAAACATCAATTCGTATTACTGAAGCTTGTCAATCTTAATTTACTTTATAATAATAGTTAGGCATTGAAAACAGGGGGTCATTTGGCTAAAGTTGTGGGGGTAGGGCTGGCTCAAGATTTTCGTGGGCCCAGGAAACGCGGAATACGTCACGGCGGTGAAGCAGGGAGAGGTAAGTATTTCAACTTTGCAAGTGCTGTGATCCTGAGCAAGCAGGGGGAAACCACTAGTTGGCACTGGCACAGGGCCCCTCATAGTACAGCGGTGTGTTTGACGGCGGGTGGCGCCTTCCACTGCCAGAGACACTTTTGCGTACTATGAGGGGCCCTGTGCCAGTGCCAATGAGTATGCCCCCCCACCTGATGAAGGAACCAGCACTTTCATCTGCACCTTCCTCTTTGTGCCCGTGTAAGGTGGTATGGTATGCGGGAAGGGGAACCTGACTTTCAGCAGGGACAGATTCTGGCTGTGTAGAGTGCAAGGGGAATGTAGTGGTCTGGGTCAATGTACCAGCAGACTCATCTAGCAGTGGCTGGCCAATGGGCAGGATGAAAAGGAAACACAGATATAGGCCCAAATAAGAAAGTTGTCTAAATCCAGTTCAAAATTGGTGACAGGACTAAACTGGCGGCATTGCTTTGTTCAGCGGAGGACAAATGTAAGGAGTGGCTGACACAGTTACTAGGCCCAAATAAGTAAGTAGGCTAAATGCAGTTCGAAATTGCTAACAGGACTAAACTGGCGGCATTGCTTGTTCAGCGGAGGACAACTGTAAGGAGTGGCTGACACAGTTGCTAGGCCTAAAATAAAAAAGTAGGCTAAATGCAGTTCAAAATTGGTAACAGGAGTACACAGGCGGCATAGCTTTGTTCAGCAGAGGAGGACATCAGTTATGAGAGGCTCACACAGACTTAGTAGGCCTAAAATAAAAAAGTTGGCTAAATGCAGTTCAAAATTGGTAAGAGGAGTACACAGGCAGCATAGCTTTGTTCAGCGGAGGAGGACAACTGTTATGAGAGGCTCACACAGTTACTAGGCCCAAGTAAGTAAGTAGGCTAAATGCAGTTCAAAATTGGTAAGAAGAGTACACAGGCGGCATAGCTTTGTTCAGCGGATGAGGACAACTGTTATGAGAGGCTCACACAGTTACTAGGCCCAAGTAAGTAAGTAGTAAGTATCATCTATCATTTCAACAAATTTGTATCGGCAGTGCCATTGAAGGATTTAACAGCACAGACTACACAGTGGTGGAGCAGGGAGAGGTAAGTTTTTCAAGTAGTAGAGCACTGTTTGAGCTGGGGGGGAACACTCTCTCGTGGGCGGCGGTACTGGCACAGGGCCCCTCATATTACGACGGTGTGTCTGATGTTGGTTGTGCACCACCACCATCAGAGACACTTCATAGTACTATGAGGGACCCTGTGCCAGTGCCGTCGCCCAAGAGTGGGCACACCCACCTGTCCAAAAAACGGCACTCACACGGGTGCTTGCGCCAAGTGGTGACCACGGCCCTGTGGGGGGAGTCAGCCCATTTAGGGAGGTATAAAAATGGCCTATGGTGGACATTCAGCAGCTGTAAATGTGGGAATTGGAGCAGTCAGTAAGAGGAGGCCAAAAGCAAGGCAAGCTATGAGTCAGCAGGGGAAGGTGGAGCAAAATAATTTGAAATCCATGATTGGTTCATTTTAATGAAGGTTAGATCATCAACATTTTGGGTAGCCAGACGTGTCCTTTTTTCGGTCAGTATTGAACCAGCAGCACTGAAGACTAGAGTTGAGCGACCTTGACCTTTTTAGAGTCGAGCCGGGTTTCGCGAAACCCGACTATCTCAAATGTCGGGTCGAGTGAAATCGGCCGATTATGACGTAAAGTCGGGATCGACCGAAACACGAAACCCAATGCAAGTCAATGGGGCAGCATAGTCGGCAGTGAGTGGGGGCCAGGAAAACACCTAGAGTGCCCATTTTAATGTCAAAACCATCCATTCTTCTTAATGAAGCTTGTCAAGAGTAATCTACCTTATAATAATTGGAAGGCATTTGAAATTGGGGGTCATTTGGCTAAAGTTGTGGTGGGTAGGGCTGGTTCAAGTAATTAGTGGGCCCAGGAAATCTGGACCACGTCACGGCAGTGGAGCAGGGAGAGGTAAGTATTTCAACTTTGCAAGTGCTGTGAACCTGAGCAAGCAGGGGGGGCCCACTCGTTGGCATTGGCACTGGCACAGGGCCCCTCAAAGTACAGCGGTGTGTTTGCACGGCGGGGGCGCCTCCCGCCGGCAGCAACACTTTTGCGTACTATGAGAGGCCCTGTGCCAGTGACGTCGCCAACTAGTATTCCTCCCCCCACCTGATGAAGGAACCTGCACTTTCATCTGCACCTTCCTCTTTGTCCCCGTGTAAGGTGGTATGGTATGCGGGAAGAGCAACCTGACTTTCAGCAGGGTCACAATGTTGTTGTGTAGCGTGCACGGGGAATGTTGCGTTATGGGTCAATGTACCAGCAGACTCATCTATCACTGGCTGGGCAATGGGCAGGATGAGGAGGAAACACAGATATAGGCCCAAAGAATAAAGTTGGCTAAATGCAGTTCAAAATTGGTAACACAGGAATAACAAGGGGGCATTGCAGTGGAGGACAACTGGAATGAGAGGCTGACACAGAGAGTAGGCCCAAATCAGTAAGTAGTCGAAATGCAGTTCAAAATTGGCAACCGTAGTAAACAGGCGGCACAGCTTTGTTCAGTGGAGGAGAACAGCAAGGAGTGGCAGACACCGATAGTAGGCCCCAAACCAACTAGTACGCCAAATGCAGTTGTTCCGTTTAACCACAATTTAATGAGAGCCTGAAGATAGAAGTTCAGGAAAGGCAACCTGGAGAACACCTTGGAGTGGAACACACCATCTCTCTACACCCCATACCCAATTTGTAGGCCTAATGCAGTGTAGTTTCCAAGAACTACTAAACGAGAGCTGGAAGATCGAAGCTCAGGAAAGGCAACCTGGAGAACACCTTGGAGTGGAACACACCATCTCTCTACACCCCATACCCAATTTGTAGGCCTAATGCAGTGTAGTTTCCAAGAACTACTAAACGAGAGCCGGAAGATCGAAGCTCAGGAAAGGCAACCTGGAGAACACCTTGGAGTGGAACACACCATCTCTCTACACCCCATACCCAATTTGTAGGCCTAATGCAGCGTAGTTTCCAACAACTACTAAACGAGAGCATGAAGATCGAAGCATTGGCGAGGAAACCTGGGGAACACCTTGGAGTGGAACACACCATCTCTCTACACCCCATACCCAATTTGTAGGCCTAATGCAGCGTAGTTTCCAACAACTACTAAACGAGAGCCGGAAGATCGAAGCTCAGGAAAGGCAACCTGGAGAACACCTTGGAGTGGAACACACCATCTCTCTACACCCCATACCCAATTTGTAGGCCTAATGCAGTGTAGTTTCCAAGAACTACTAAACGAGAGCCGGAAGATCAAAGCTCAGGAAAGGCAACCTGGAGAACACCTTGGAGTGGAACACACCATCTCTCTACACCCCATACCCAATTTGTAGGCCTAATGCAGCGTAGTTTCCAAGAACTACTAAACGAGAGCATGAAGATCGAAGCATTGGCGAGGAAACCTGGGGAACACCTTGGAGTGGAACACACCATCTCTCTACACCCCATACCCAATTTGTAGGCCTAATGCAGCGTAGTTTCCAACAACTACTAAACGAGAGCCGGAAGATCGAAGCTCAGGAAAGGCAACCTGGAGAACACCTTGGAGTGGAACACACCATCTCTCTACACCCCATACCCAATTTGTAGGCCTAATGCAGTGTAGTTTCCAAGAACTACTAAACGAGAGCCGGAAGATCAAAGCTCAGGAAAGGCAACCTGGAGAACACCTTGGAGTGGAACACACCATCTCTCTACACCCCATACCCAATTTGTAGGCCTAATGCAGCGTAGTTTCCAACAACTACTAAACGAGAGCATGAAGATCGAAGCATTGGCGAGGAAACCTGGGGAACACCTTGGAGTGGAACACACCATCTCTCTACACCCCATACCCAATTTGTAGGCCTAATGCAGCGTAGTTTCCAACAACTACTAAATGAGAGCCGGAAGATCGAAGCTCAGGAAAGGCAACCTGGAGAACACCTTGGAGTGGAACACACCATCTCTCTACACCCCATACCCAATTTGTAGGCCTAATGCAGTGTAGTTTCCAAGAACTACTAAACGAGAGCCGGAAGATCGAAGCTCAGGAAAGGCAACCTGGAGAACACCTTGGAGTGGAACACACCATCTCTCTACACCCCATACCCAATTTGTAGGCCTAATGCAGTGTAGTTTCCAAGAACTACTAAACGAGAGCCGGAAGATCGAAGCTCAGGAAAGGCAACCTGGAGAACACCTTGGAGTGGAACACACCATCTCTCTACACCCCATACCCAATTTGTAGGCCTAATGCAGTGTAGTTTCCAACAACTACTTAACGAGAGCCGGAAGATCGAAGCTCAGGAAAGGCAACCTGGAGAACACCTTGGAGTGGAACACACCATCTCTCTACACCCCATACCCAATTTGTAGGCCTAATGCAGCGTATTTTCCAACAACTACTAAACGAAAGCATGAAGATCGAAGCATTGGCGAGGAAACCTGGGGAACACCTTGGAGTGGAACACACCATCTCTCTACACCCCATACCCAATTTGTAGGCCTAATGCAGCGTAGTTTCCAACAACTACTAAACGAGAGCATGAAGATCGAAGCTCAGGAAAGGCAACCTGGAGAACACCTTGGAGTGGAACACACCATCTCTCTACACCCCATACCCAATTTGTAGGCCTAATGCAGTGTAGTTTCCAAGAACTACTAAACGAGAGCCGGAAGATCGAAGCTCAGGAAAGGCAACCTGGAGAACACCTTGGAGTGGAACACACCATCTCTCTACACCCCATACCCAATTTGTAGGCCTAATGCAGTGTAGTTTCCAAGAACTACTAAACGAGAGCCGGAAGATCGAAGCTCAGGAAAGGCAACCTGGAGAACACCTTGGAGTGGAACACACCATCTCTCTACACCCCATACCCAATTTGTAGGCCTAATGCAGCGTAGTTTCCAACAACTACTAAACGAGAGCATGAAGATCGAAGCATTGGCGAGGAAACCTGGGGAACACCTTGGAGTGGAACACACCATCTCTCTACACCCCATACCCAATTTGTAGGCCTAATGCAGCGTAGTTTCCAACAACTACTAAACGAGAGCCGGAAGATCGAAGCTCAGGAAAGGCAACCTGGAGAACACCTTGGAGTGGAACACACCATCTCTCTACACCCCATACCCAATTTGTAGGCCTAATGCAGTGTAGTTTCCAAGAACTACTAAACGAGAGCCGGAAGATCAAAGCTCAGGAAAGGCAACCTGGAGAACACCTTGGAGTGGAACACACCATCTCTCTACACCCCATACCCAATTTGTAGGCCTAATGCAGCGTAGTTTCCAACAACTACTAAACGAGAGCATGAAGATCGAAGCATTGGCGAGGAAACCTGGGGAACACCTTGGAGTGGAACACACCATCTCTCTACACCCCATACCCAATTTGTAGGCCTAATGCAGCGTAGTTTCCAAGAACTACTAAATGAGAGCCGGAAGATCGAAGCTCAGGAAAGGCAACCTGGAGAACACCTTGGAGTGGAACACACCATCTCTCTACACCCCATACCCAATTTGTAGGCCTAATGCAGTGTAGTTTCCAAGAACTACTAAACGAGAGCCGGAAGATCGAAGCTCAGGAAAGGCAACCTGGAGAACACCTTGGAGTGGAACACACCATCTCTCTACACCCCATACCCAATTTGTAGGCCTAATGCAGTGTAGTTTCCAACAACTACTTAACGAGAGCCGGAAGATCGAAGCTCAGGAAAGGCAACCTGGAGAACACCTTGGAGTGGAACACACCATCTCTCTACACCCCATACCCAATTTGTAGGCCTAATGCAGCGTAGTTTCCAACAACTACTAAACGAGAGCATGAAGATCGAAGCATTGGCGAGGAAACCTGGGGAACACCTTGGAGTGGAACACACCATCTCTCTACACCCCATACCCAATTTGTAGGCCTAATGCAGCGTAGTTTCCAAGAACTACTAAACGAGAGCCGGAAGATCGAAGCTCAGGAAAGGCAACCTGGAGAACACCTTGGAGTGGAACACACCATCTCTCTACACCCCATACCCAATTTGTAGGCCTAATGCAGTGTAGTTTCCAAGAACTACTAAACGAGAGCCGGAAGATCGAAGCTCAGGAAAGGCAACCTGGAGAACACCTTGGAGTGGAACACACCATCTCTCTACACCCCATACCCAATTTGTAGGCCTAATGCAGTGTAGTTTCCAACAACTACTTAACGAGAGCCGGAAGATCGAAGCTCAGGAAAGGCAACCTGGAGAACACCTTGGAGTGGAACACACCATCTCTCTACACCCCATACCCAATTTGTAGGCCTAATGCAGCGTATTTTCCAACAACTACTAAACGAGAGCATGAAGATCGAAGCATTGGCGAGGAAACCTGGGGAACACCTTGGAGTGGAACACACCATCTCTCTACACCCCATACCCAATTTGTAGGCCTAATGCAGCGTAGTTTCCAACAACTACTAAACGAGAGCATGAAGATCGAAGCTCAGGAAAGGCAACCTGGAGAACACCTTGGAGTGGAACACACCATCTCTCTACACCCCATACCCAATTTGTAGGCCTAATGCAGTGTAGTTTCCAAGAACTACTAAACGAGAGCCGGAAGATCGAAGCTCAGGAAAGGCAACCTGGAGAACACCTTGGAGTGGAACACACCATCTCTCTACACCCCATACCCAATTTGTAGGCCTAATGCAGTGTAGTTTCCAAGAACTACTAAACGAGAGCCGGAAGATCGAAGCTCAGGAAAGGCAACCTGGAGAACACCTTGGAGTGGAACACACCATCTCTCTACACCCCATACCCAATTTGTAGGCCTAATGCAGCGTAGTTTCCAACAACTACTAAACGAGAGCATGAAGATCGAAGCATTGGCGAGGAAACCTGGGGAACACCTTGGAGTGGAACACACCATCTCTCTACACCCCATACCCAATTTGTAGGCCTAATGCAGCGTAGTTTCCAACAACTACTAAACGAGAGCATGAAGATCGAAGCATTGGCGAGGAAACCTGGGGAACACCTTGGAGTGGAACACACCATCTCTCTACACCCCATACCCAATTTGTAGGCCTAATGCAGCGTAGTTTCCAACAACTACTAAACGAGAGCCGGAAGATCGAAGCTCAGGAAAGGTAACCTGGAGAACACCTTGGAGTGGAACACACCATCTCTCTACACCCCATACCCAATTTGTAGGCCTAATGCAGTGTAGTTTCCAAGAACTACTAAACGAGAGCCGGAAGATCAAAGCTCAGGAAAGGCAACCTGGAGAACACCTTGGAGTGGAACACACCATCTCTCTACACCCCATACCCAATTTGTAGGCCTAATGCAGCGTAGTTTCCAACAACTACTAAACGAGAGCATGAAGATCAAAGCATTGGCGAGGAAACCTGGGGAACACCTTGGAGTGGAACACACCATCTCTCTACACCCCATACCCAATTTGTAGGCCTAATGCAGCGTAGTTTCCAACAACTACTAAACGAGAGCCGGAAGATCGAAGCTCAGGAAAGGCAACCTGGAGAACACCTTGGAGTGGAACACACCATCTCTCTACACCCCATACCCAATTTGTAGGCCTAATGCAGTGTAGTTTCCAACAACTACTAAACGAGAGCCGGAAGATCGAAGCTCAGGAAAAGCAACCTGGAGAACACCTTGGAGTGGAACACACCATCTCTCTACACCCCATACCCAATTTGAAGGCCTAATGCAGTGTAGTTTCCAAGAACTACTAAATGAGAGCCGGAAGATCGAAGCTCAGGAAAGGCAACCTGGAGAACACCTTGGAGTGGAACACAACATTTCTTTACACCCCATACCCAATTTGTAGGCCTAATGCAGTGTAGTTTCCAACAACTACTAAACGAGAGCCGGAAGATCGAAGCTCAGGAAAGGCAACCTGGAGAACACCTTGGAGTGGAACACACCATCTCTCTACACCCCATACCCAATTTGTAGGCCTAATGCAGTGTAGTTTCCAACAACTACTAAACGAGAGCCGGAAGATCGAAGCTCAGGAAAGGCAACCTGGGGAACACCTTGGAGTGTAACACACCATCTCTCTCCACCCGATACCCATTTTGTAGGCCTAATGCAGTGTAGTTTTCTACAACTACTAAACGAGAGTCGGAAGACCGAAGCAATGGCAAGGAAACCTGGGGAACACCTTGGAGTGGAACACACCATCTCTCTACACCCCATACCCAATTTGTAGGCCTAATGCAGCGTAGTTTCCATCAACTACTAAACGAGAGCCGGAAGATCGAAGCTCAGGAAAGGTAACCTGGAGAACACCTTGGAGTGGAACACACCATCTCTCTACACCCCATACCCAATTTGTAGGCCTAATGCAGTGTAGTTTCCAAGAACTACTAAACGAGAGCCGGAAGATCAAAGCTCAGGAAAGGCAACCTGGAGAACACCTTGGAGTGGAACACACCATCTCTCTACACCCCATACCCAATTTGTAGGCCTAATGCAGCGTAGTTTCCAACAACTACTAAACGAGAGCATGAAGATCAAAGCATTGGCGAGGAAACCTGGGGAACACCTTGGAGTGGAACACACCATCTCTCTACACCCCATACCCAATTTGTAGGCCTAATGCAGCGTAGTTTCCAACAACTACTAAACGAGAGCCGGAAGATCGAAGCTCAGGAAAGGCAACCTGGAGAACACCTTGGAGTGGAACACACCATCTCACTACACCCCATACCCAATTTGTAGGCCTAATGCAGTGTAGTTTCCAACAACTACTAAACGAGAGCCGGAAGATCGAAGCTCAGGAAAAGCAACCTGGAGAACACCTTGGAGTGGAACACACCATCTCTCTACACCCCATACCCAATTTGTAGGCCTAATGCAGTGTAGTTTCCAAGAACTACTAAATGAGAGCCGGAAGATCGAAGCTCAGGAAAGGCAACCTGGAGAACACCTTGGAGTGGAACACAACATTTCTCTACACCCCATACCCAATTTGTAGGCCTAATGCAGTGTAGTTTCCAACAACTACTAAACGAGAGCCGGAAGATCGAAGCTCAGGAAAGGCAACCTGGAGAACACCTTGGAGTGGAACACACCATCTCTCTACACCCCATACCCAATTTGTAGGCCTAATGCAGTGTAGTTTCCAACAACTACTAAACGAGAGCCGGAAGATCGAAGCTCAGGAAAGGCAACCTGGGGAACACCTTGGAGTGTAACACACCATCTCTCTCCACCCGATACCCATTTTGTAGGCCTAATGCAGTGTAGTTTTCTACAACTACTAAACGAGAGTCGGAAGACCGAAGCAATGGCAAGGAAACCTGGGGAACACCTTGGAGTGTAACACACCATCTCTCTCCACCCCATACCCAATTTGTAGGCCTAATGCAGCGTAGTTTCCAACAACTACTAAACGAGAGCATGAAGATCGAAGCTCAGGAAAAGCAACCTGGAGAACACCTTGGAGTGGAACACACCATCTCTCTACACCCCATACCCAATTTGTAGGCCTAATGCAGTGTAGTTTCCAAGAACTACTAAACGAGAGCCGGAAGATCGAAGCTCAGGAAAGGCAACCTGGAGAACACCTTGGAGTGGAACACACCATCTCTCTACACCCCATACCCAATTTGTAGGCCTAATGCAGCGTAGTTTCCAACAATTACTAAACGAGAGCATGAAGATCGAAGCATTGGCGAGGAAACCTGGGGAACACCTTGGAGTGGAACACACCATCTCTCTACACCCCATACCCAATTTGTAGGCCTAATGCAGCGTAGTTTCCAACAACTACTAAACGAGAGCCGGAAGATCGAAGCTCAGGAAAGGCAACCTGGAGAACACCTTGGAGTGGAACACACCATCTCTCTACACCCCATACCCAATTTGTAGGCCTAATGCAGTGCAGTTTCCAAGAACTACTAAACGAGAGCCGGAAGATCGAAGCTCAGGAAAGGCAACCTGGAGAACACCTTGGAGTGGAACACACCATCTCTCTACACCCCATACCCAATTTGTAGGCCTAATGCAGTGTAGTTTCCAAGAACTACTAAACGAGAGCCGGAAGATCGAAGCTCAGGAAAGGCAACCTGGAGAACACCTTGGAGTGGAACACACCATCTCTCTACACCCCATACCCAATTTGTAGGCCTAATGCAGTGTAGTTTCCAACAACTACTAAACGAGAGCCGGAAGATCGAAGCTCAGGAAAGGCAACCTGGAGAACACCTTGGAGTGGAACACACCATCTCTCTACACCCCATACCCAATTTGTAGGCCTAATGCAGCGTAGTTTCCAACAACTACTAAACGAGAGCATGAAGATCGAAGCATTGGCGAGGAAACCTGGGGAACACCTTGGAGTGGAACACACCATCTCTCTACACCCCATACCCAATTTGTAGGCCTAATGCAGCGTAGTTTCCAACAACTACTAAACGAGAGCCGGAAGATCGAAGCTCAGGAAAGGTAACCTGGAGAACACCTTGGAGTGGAACACACCATCTCTCTACACCCCATACCCAATTTGTAGGCCTAATGCAGTGTAGTTTCCAAGAACTACTAAACGAGAGCCGGAAGATCAAAGCTCAGGAAAGGCAACCTGGAGAACACCTTGGAGTGGAACACACCATCTCTCTACACCCCATACCCAATTTGTAGGCCTAATGCAGCGTAGTTTCCAACAACTACTAAACGAGAGCCGGAAGATCGAAGCTCAGGAAAGGCAACCTGGAGAACACCTTGGAGTGGAACACACCATCTCTCTACACCCCATACCCAATTTGTAGGCCTAATGCAGTGTAGTTTCCAACAACTACTAAACGAGAGCCGGAAGATCGAAGCTCAGGAAAAGCAACCTGGAGAACACCTTGGAGTGGAACACACCATCTCTCTACACCCCATACCCAATTTGAAGGCCTAATGCAGTGTAGTTTCCAAGAACTACTAAATGAGAGCCGGAAGATCGAAGCTCAGGAAAGGCAACCTGGAGAACACCTTGGAGTGGAACACAACATTTCTTTACACCCCATACCCAATTTGTAGGCCTAATGCAGTGTAGTTTCCAACAACTACTAAACGAGAGCCGGAAGATCGAAGCTCAGGAAAGGCAACCTGGAGAACACCTTGGAGTGGAACACACCATCTCTCTACACCCCATACCCAATTTGTAGGCCTAATGCAGTGTAGTTTCCAACAACTACTAAACGAGAGCCGGAAGATCGAAGCTCAGGAAAGGCAACCTGGGGAACACCTTGGAGTGTAACACACCATCTCTCTCCACCCGATGCCCATTTTGTAGGCCTAATGCAGTGTAGTTTTCTACAACTACTAAACGAGAGTCGGAAGACCGAAGCAATGGCAAGGAAACCTGGGGAACACCTTGGAGTGGAACACACCATCTCTCTACACCCCATACCCAATTTGTAGGCCTAATGCAGCGTAGTTTCCATCAACTACTAAACGAGAGCCGGAAGATCGAAGCTCAGGAAAGGTAACCTGGAGAACACCTTGGAGTGGAACACACCATCTCTCTACACCCCATACCCAATTTGTAGGCCTAATGCAGTGTAGTTTCCAAGAACTACTAAACGAGAGCCGGAAGATCAAAGCTCAGGAAAGGCAACCTGGGGAACACCTTGGAGTGGAACACACCATCTCTCTACACCCCATACCCAATTTGTAGGCCTAATGCAGCGTAGTTTCCATCAACTACTAAACGAGAGCCGGAAGATCGAAGCTCAGGAAAGGTAACCTGGAGAACACCTTGGAGTGGAACACACCATCTCTCTACACCCCATACCCAATTTGTAGGCCTAATGCAGTGTAGTTTCCAAGAACTACTAAACGAGAGCCGGAAGATCAAAGCTCAGGAAAGGCAACCTGGAGAACACCTTGGAGTGGAACACACCATCTCTCTACACCCCATACCCAATTTGTAGGCCTAATGCAGCGTAGTTTCCAACAACTACTAAACGAGAGCATGAAGATCAAAGCATTGGCGAGGAAACCTGGGGAACACCTTGGAGTGGAACACACCATCTCTCTACACCCCATACCCAATTTGTAGGCCTAATGCAGCGTAGTTTCCAACAACTACTAAACGAGAGCCGGAAGATCGAAGCTCAGGAAAGGCAACCTGGAGAACACCTTGGAGTGGAACACAACATTTCTCTACACCCCATACCCAATTTGTAGGCCTAATGCAGTGTAGTTTCCAACAACTACTAAACGAGAGCCGGAAGATCGAAGCTCAGGAAAGGCAACCTGGAGAACACCTTGGAGTGGAACACACCATCTCTCTCCACCCGATACCCATTTTGTAGGCCTAATGCAGTGTAGTTTTCTACAACTACTAAACGAGAGTCGGAAGACCGAAGCAATGGCAAGGAAACCTGGGGAACACCTTGGAGTGTAACACACCATCTCTCTCCACCCCATACCCAATTTGTAGGCCTAATGCAGCCTACTTTCCGACAACTAGTAAACGAGAGCATGAAGATCGAAGCTCAGGAAAGGCAACCTGGGGAACACCTTGGAGTGTAACAAACCCTCTCTCTACACCACGGAAGGGCTGATTCTTAGGAAGGAAGGCTGTCGGAAAGAAGCAGGGAGCGTCCGAGGGTGATTATATTCTTATTAGGTATATACTCACCCTCGGACGCGCCCTGCTTCTTTATTTGTAATGAATGTTTATTTGCAATGTGGTTTTGACTTACTCTATTTTTTTGGTAAATAATGATTTTATTATTTTCATTGTTTTGCATCTTCTTGGCAATAATATAAAGAAGACGCGACAGGACAACACTCGGTGGATGCCATATCTGTGTTTTAAATTGAAAAAAACTTTCAGTTAACTACTTGCAGGAGAAAGTTATTGTAGCTGGTGGCCATTTTTATCACTGTACCAGATTTTTGTTGTATGTGTTTGTTTTTAATGTTAAAATGTCTGCATTTGATATCTCTCCAGTATTTTCTTTTTTATAAGCAAAATACTTATTTTTATATTTTCTGATGTTGGTTCCAGGGGTACACGGGCAGCAGTGGTGTGGTCACTGGAGGCCTAGTGGAAGGAGTGACCGCAGACAGGCATCGAAGGCCTAAAATAATAACACATGGCTATAGGCAATTTTAAATTGGTTCCAGGGGTACACGGGCAGCAGTGGTGTGGTCAGTGGAGGCCTAGTGGAAGGAGTGACCGCAGATAGGCATCGAAGGCCTAAAGTAAAAAAATTGGGCTGGCTGTAGGCAATTTTAAATTGGTTCCAGGGGTACACGGGCAGCAGTGGCCTGGTCAGTGTAGTAGTAGTAGAAAGAATGGACCGCAGACACGCATCGAAGGCCTAAAATAAAAAAATTGGGCTGGCTGTAGGCAATTTTAAATTGGTTCCAGGGGTACACGGTCAGCAGTGGTGTGGTCAGTGGAGGCATATTGTAAGGAGTGACCGCAGACAGACATCGAAGGCCTAAAATAATAACACATGGCTGTAGGCAATTTTAAATTGGTTCCAGGGGTACACGGGCAGCAGTGGTGTGGTCAGTGGAGGCCTAGTGGAAGGAGTGACCGCAGACAGGCATTGAAGGCCTAAAGTAAAAAAATTGGGCTGGCTGTAGGCAATTTTAAATTGGTTCCAGGGGTACACGGGCAGCAGTGGTGTGGTCAGTGGAGGCCTAGTGGAAGGAGTGACCGCAGACAGGCATCGAAGGCCTAAAATAATAACACATGGCTGTAGGCAATTTTATATTGGTTCCAGGGGTACACGGGCAGCAGTGGCCTGGTCAGTGTAGTAGTAGTAGAAAGAACGGACCGCAGACAGGCATCGAAGGCCTAAAATAAAAAAATTGGGCTGGCTGTAGGCAATTTTAAATTGGTTCCAGGGGTACACGGGCAGCAGTGGTGTGGTCAGTGGAGGCCTAGTGGAAGGAGTGACCGCAGACAGGCATCGAAGGCCTAAAATAATAACACATGGCTGTAGGCAATTTTAAATTGGTTCCAGGAGTACACGGGCAGCAGTGGCCTGGTCAGTGTAGTAGTAGTAGAAAGAACGGACCGCAGACAGGCATCGAAGGCCTAAAATAAAAAAATTGGGCTGGCTGTAGGCAATTTTAAATTGGTTCCAGGGGTACACGGGCAGCAGTGGTGTGGTCAGTAGAGGCCTAGTGGAAGGAGTGACCGCAGACAGGCATCGAAGGCCTAAAATAATAACACATGGCTGTAGGCAATTTTAAATTGGTTCCAGGGGTACACGGGCAGCAGTGGCCTGGTCAGTGTAGTAGTAGTAGAAAGAACGGACCGCAGACAGGCATCGAAGGCCTAAAATAAAAAAATTGGGCTGGCTGTAGGCAATTTTAAATTGGTTCCAGGGGTACACGGGCAGCAGTGGTGTGGTCAGTGGAGGCCTAGTGGAAGGAGTGACCGCAGACAGGCATCGAAGGCCTAAAATAATAACACATGGCTGTAGGCAATTTTAAATTGGTTCCAGGGGTACACGGGCAGCAGTGGCCTGGTCAGTGTAGTAGTAGTAGAAAGAACGGACCGCAGACAGGCATCGAAGGCCTAAAATAAAAAAATTGGGCTGGCTGTAGGCAATTTTAAATTGGTTCCAGGGGTACACGGGCAGCAGTGGTGTGGTCAGTGGAGGCATATTGTAAGGAGTGACCGCAGACAGGCATCGAAGGCCTAACATAACAAAAATGTCAATACAATGGTATTGTCAGTGGCAGGCATTGAAGGATGTCAGCGCATAGACTAAACATTGGTGGAGATGTGAGATAATTTTGCAAGTGGTAGAGCACTGTTTGAGCTGGGGGGGGGGAACTGTCTTGTGGCCGGCGGTACAGGCCCAGGGCCCCTCATATTACAACGGTGTGTCTGACGTTGGGTGCGCACCACCACCGCCAGAGACACTTTATTGTACTAGGAGGGACCCAGTGGCAGTGCCGTCGACCAAAAGCGGGCACACCCACCTCTTCAGACAAACAGCACTCTCACGGGTGCTGTCGCCAAGTGTCGATACCACGGCCCCGTGTGGGGAGTTTGGCCATTTAGTGAGGTGTAAACATGTCGTATGCTGGACAATCAGGTGCAGAAAATTACGAGATTGGAAAAGGCATTCAGAATAGTCCACAGGCAAGACCTTTTCATAGGAAAGCTAGGTGTCGGCCGGGCAAGGTGGGGCAAAAGATTTCGAAATCCAGTTTTGGTTCATTTTAATGAAGGCTAGATCATCTACATTTTGGGTAGCCAGACGAGTCCTTTTTTCTGTTAGTATTGAACCTGCAGCACTGAATACTCTTTCTGATAGGACACTAGCTGCCGGGCAAGCAAGCTCCTGCAATGCATATTCTGCCAATTCTGGCCAGGTGTCTAATTTTGATGCCCAGTAATCAAATGGGAATGACGGTTGAGGGAGAACATCGATAAGGGATGAAAAATAGTTTGTAACCATACTGGACAAATGTTGTCTTCTGTCACTTTGAATTGATGCTGCAGTACCTGTCCTGTCTGCGGTCATAGCAAAATCACTCCACAACCTGGTCAGAAAACCCCTCTGGCCAACGCCACTTCTGATTTCTGCCCCTCTAACTCCTCTGGTCTGCTGGCCCCTGCAGCTCGTGTGAGAACGATCACGGGCGCTGTGTGCAGGGAATGCCAGAAGCAAACGGTCAACAAGAGTTGATTGTTTGGTTGCTAATATTAGTTCTAAGTTCTCATGTGGCATTATATTTTGCAATTTGCCTTTATAGCGAGGATCAAGGAGGCAGGCCAACCAGTAATCGTCATCGTTCATCATTTTAGTTATGCGTGTGTCCCTTTTGAGGATACGTAAGGCATAATCCGCCATGTGGGCCAAAGTTCCAGTTCTCAAATCTGCGGTTGTGCTTGGTTGAGGGGCAGTTTCAGGCAAATCCACGTCACTTGTGTCCCTCCAAAAACCAGAACCCGGCCTTGCCGCGCCACCAATTTCCAGTGGCCCCGGAAAAGCTTCCTCATTAAAAATATAATCATCCCCATCATCCTCCTCGTCCTCCTCCTCCTCTTCGCCCGCTAACTCGTCCTGTACACTGCCCTGGCCAGACAATGGCTGACTGTCATCAAGGCTTTCCTCTTCCTCAGCTGCAGACGCCTGATCCTTTATGTGCGTCAAACTTTGCATCAGCAGACGCATTAGGGGGATGCTCATGCTTATTATGGCGTTGTCTGCACTAACCAGCCGTGTGCATTCCTCAAAACACTGAAGGACTTGACACATGTCTTGAATCTTCGACCACTGCACACCTGACAACTCCATGTCTGCCATCCTACTGCCTGCCCGTGTATGTGTATCCTCCCACAAAAACATAACAGCCCGCCTCTGTTCGCACAGTCTCTGAAGCATGTGCAGTGTTGAGTTCCACCTTGTTGCAACGTCTATGATTAGGCGATGCTGGGGAAGGTTCAAAGAACGCTGATAGGTCTGCATACGGCTGGAGTGTACGGGCGAACGGCGGATATGTGAGCAAAGTCCATGCACTTTGAGGAGCAGGTCGGATAACCCCGGATAACTTTTCAGGAAGCACTGCACCACCAGGTTTAAGGTGTGAGCCAGGCAAGGAATGTGTTTCAGTTGGGAAAGGGAGATGGCAGCCATGAAATTCCTTCCGTTATCACTCACTACCTTGCCTGCCTCAAGATCTACAGTGCCCAGCCACGACTGCGTTTCTTTCTGCAAGAACTCGGACAGAACTTCCGCGGTGTGTCTGTTGTCGCCCAAACACTTCATAGCCAATACAGCCTGCTGACGTTTGCCAGTAGCTGCCCCATAATGGGAGACCTGGTGTGCAACAGTGGCAGCTGCGGATGGAGTGGTTGTGCGACTGCGGTCTGTGGACGAGCTCTCGCTTCTGCAGGAGGACGAAGAGGAGGAGGAGGGGGTGCGAACGGCTACAGCCAACTATTTCCTAGACCGTGGGCTAGGCAGAACTGTCCCAAACTTGCTGTCCCCTGTGGACCCTGCATCCACCACATTTACCCAGTGTGCCGTGATGGACACGTAACGTCCCTGGCCATGCCTACTGGTCCATGCATCTGTTGTCAGGTGCACCTTTGTGCTCACAGATTGCCTGAGTGCATGGACGATGCGCTCTTTAACATGCTGGTGGAGGGCTGGTATGGCTTTTCTGGAAAAAAAGTGTCAACTGGGTAGCTCGTAGCGTGGTACAGCGTAGTCCATCAGGGCTTTGAAAGCTTCGCTTTCAACTAACCGGTAGGGCATCATCTCTAACGAGATTAGTCTAGCTATGTGGGCGTTCAAACCCTGTGTATGCGGATGCGAGGCTAAGTACTTCCTTTTTCTAACCATAGTCTCATGTAGGGTGAGCTGGACTGGAGAGCTGGAGATCGTGGAACTAGCGGGGGTGCCGGTGGACATGGCAGACTGAGAGACGGTGGGAGATGGTATTGTTGCCGCCGGTGCCCTAGATGCAGTGTTTCCTACTACGAAACTGGTGATTCCCTGACCCTGACTGCTTTGGCCTGGCAAAGAAACCTGCACAGATACTGCAGGTGGTGCGGAAAATGGTGGCCCTACACTGCCGGAAGGGATGTTGCGTTGCTGACTAGCTTCATTGGCCGAGGGTGCTACAACCTTAAGGGACATTTGGTAGTTAGTCCAGGCTTGCAAATGCATGGTGGTTAAATGTCTATGCATGCAACTTGTATTGAGACTTTTCAGATTCTGTCCTCTGCTTAAGGTAGTTGAACATTTTTGACAGATGACTTTGCGCTGATCAATTGGATGTTGTTTAAAAAAATGCCAGACTGCAATCTTTCTAGCATCGGATACCTTTTCAGGCATTGCAGACTGAGCTTTAACCGGATGGCCACGCTGTCCTCCAACAGGTTTTGGCTTTGCCACGCGTTTTGGGCAAGATACGGGCCCGGCAGATGGAACCTGTTGCGATGTTGATGCCTGCTGCGGCCCCTCCTCCTCCGCTTCAGAACTGCTGCCGCCTGCACCCTGTTCCCCCAATGGCTGCCAATCGGGGTCAAGAACTGGGTCATCTATTACCTCTTCTTGTAGCTCGTGTGCAACTTCGTCTGTGTCACCGTGTTGGTTGGTGGTATAGCGTTCGTGATGGGGCAACATAGTCTCATCAGGGTCTGATTCTTGATCATTACCCTGCGAGGGCAATGTTGTGGTCTGAGTCAAAGGACCAGCATAGTAGTCTGGCTGTGGCTGTGCATCAGTGCACTCCATGTCAGATTCAACTTGTAATGGGCATGGACTGTTAACTGCTTCACTTTCTAAGCCAGGGACGGTATGTGTAAAGAGCTCCATGGAGTAACCCGTTGTGTCGCCTGCTGCATTCTTCTCTGTTGTTGTTTTTGCTGAAGAGGACAAGGAAGCGACTTGTCCCTGACCGTGAACATCCACTAACGACGCGCTGCTTTGACATTTACCAGTTTCACGAGAGGAGGCAAAAGAGCTAGAGGCTGAGTCAGCAAGATAAGCCAAAACTTGCTCTTGCTGCTCCGGCTTTAAAAGCGGTTTTCCTACTCCCAGAAAAGGGAGCGTTCGAGGCCTTGTGTAGCCAGACGACGAACCTGGCTCCACAGCTCCAGACTTAGGTGCAATATTTTTTTTCCCACGACCAGCTGATGCTCCACCACTACCACTACCCTCATTACCAGCTGACAATGAACGCCCCCGGCCACGACCTCTTCCACCAGACTTCCTAATTGTTTTAAAAACGTAAACAAACTAACGGTATTTGTTGCTGTCACACAAATTACACGGTGAGCTATAACTTCAGTATGATTTAGCTACCCCTTTACAGGTGAGTGAGACCACAACGAAAATCAGGCACAATGTTACACACTCTGTTGTTGGTGGCAACAAATGAGAGAGATGCCACACACGCAGGACTGTCACTGAAGCACAAATGTAAATATTATTCTCCCACTGATTTGATTTTTTTTTTTTTCAGGGAGACTTTAGGAAAAAAAAATAATAGAATAAAATGATTTTTCAGGAAGAATTTAGAAACCAAATAAAATAAAAAGATTTTTTCAGGGAGAATTTAGAAAACAAATAAAACAAAAAAAGGCTTTCTATGGCCCACTGAGTGAGAGATGACGCACACAGGAGTCAGGAGTGGCACACAAGCCCAGAGGCCAATATTTATCTCCCACTGATTGATGTAGTGATTTTTTCAGGTAGATTTTGGAACCCAAATCAAGCTAAAAAAATAATAGGCTTTCTATGGCCCACAATTGGAGAGAGAGAGAGAGATGGCACACCCAGGAGTCAAGACTGGCACACAAGCAGAAAGGGCAATATTAATCTCCCACTGATTTGTTTTTTTTTTTTTTTTCAGGGAGACTTTAGGAAAAAAAATAATAGAATAAAATGATTTTTTCAGGAAGAATTTAGAAACCAAATAAAATAAAATGATTTTTTCAGGGAGAATTTAGAAAACAAATAAAACAAAAAAAGGCTTTCTATGGCCCACTGAGTGAGAGATGACGCACACAGGAGTCAGGAGTGGCACACAAGCCCAGAGGCCAATATTTATCTCCCACTGATTGATGTAGTGATTTTTTCAGGTAGATTTTGGAACCCAAATCAAGCTAAAAAAATAATAGGCTTTCTATGGCCCACAATTGGAGAGAGAGTGAGAGATGGCACACCCAGGAGTCAAGACTGGCACACAAGCAGAAAGGGCAATATTAATCTCCCACTGATTTGTTTTTTTGTTTTTTTTCAGGGAGACTTTAGGAAAAAAAAAATAGAATAAAATGATTTTTTCAGGAAGAATTTAGAAACCAAATAAAATAAAATGATTTTTTCAGGGAGAATTTAGAAAACAAATAAAACAAAAAAAGGCTTTCTATGGCCCACTGAGTGAGAGATGACGCACACAGGAGTCAGGAGTGGCACACAAGCCCAGAGGCCAATATTTATATCCCACTTTTTTTTTTTTGTTCCAGGGAAAATTTATAAACCCAATAAAAAAAATAATAAATAGGCTTTCTATGGCCCACTATCTGAGAGAGATGGCACGCTTAGGACTGGCACACAAGCGCAAAGGCCAATATTAATCTCCCTTTTTTTCAGGGAGAATTTATAAAACTAAAAAAAAATAAATAAATAGGCTTTCTATGGCCCACTATTTGTGAGAGAGATGGCACGCTCAGGACTGGCACACAAGCCCAGAGGCCAATATTAATCTCCCACTTTTTTTTTTTTTCCCAGGGAAAATTTATAAACCCAATAAAAAAAATAATAAATAGGCTTTCTATGGCCCACTATCTGAGAGAGAGAGATGGCACGCTTAGGACTGGCACACAAGCCCAAAGGCCAATATTAATCTCCCACTGATTGATTTATTGATTTTTTCAGGTAGAATTTAGAACCCAAATAAAGCAAAAAAAAAAAAAAAATGGGCTTTCTATGGCCCACTGAGTGAGTGATGATGCACACAGGAGTCAGGAGTGGCACACAAGCCCTGAGGCCAATATTTTTCTCCCACTGATTGATGTAGTGATTTTTTCAGGTAGATTTTATAACCCAAATCAAGCAAAAAAATAAATAGGCTTTCTATGGCCCACTGAGTGAGAGATGGCACACACAGGGATGGCACTCTAGCAGAAATGTCAATCTTAATCTCCCACAAAAAAAAAAAAAAAAAAAAAAAAAAAGGAACTGTCCTTCAATTACTATCTCCCTGCAGTAATCTCAGCCAGGTATGGCAGGCAGCAATAAGGAGTGGACTGATGCACAAATTAAATAAAAAGTGTGGACAAACAAACAAGATAGCTGTGCAGAAAGGAAGGAACAAGAGGATTTGTGCTTTGAAAAAAGCAGTTGGTTTGCACAGCGGCGTACACACAGCAATGCAGCTATCAGGGAGCCTTCTAGGGCAGCCCAATGAGCTACAGCGCTGAGGGGAAAAAAAAAAAATGTAGCTTCCACTGTCCCTGCACACCGAAGGTGGTGTTGGGCAGTGGAAATCGCTACAGCACAAGCGGTTTGGTGGTTAATGGACCCTGCCTAACGCTATCCCTGCTTCTGACGAAGCGGCAGCAACCTCTCCCTAAGCTCAGATCAGCAGCAGTAACATGGTGGTCGGCGGGAACGCCCCTTTATAGCCCCTGTGACGCCGCAGACAGCAAGCCAATCACTGCAATGCCCTTCTCTAAGATGGTGGGGACCAGGACCTATGTCATCACGCTGCCCACACTCTGCATTTACCTTCATTGGCTGAGAAATGGCGCTTTTCGCGTCATTGAAACGCGACTTTGGCGCGAAAGTCGCGTACCGCATGGCCGACCCCGCACAGGGGTCGGATCGGGTTTCATGAAACCCGACTTTGCCAAAAGTCGGCGACTTTTGAAAATGAACGACCCGTTTCGCTCAACCCTACTGAAGACTCTTTCTGATAGCACACTAGCAGCTGGGCAAGCGAGCTCCTGTAATGCATATTCTGCCAATTCAGGCCAGGTGTCTATTTTAGATGCCCAGCAATCAAAGGGGAATGACCTGTGAGGGAGAACATCGATAAGGGAGGAAAAATAGTTGGTAACCATACTGGACAAATACTGTCTCCTGTCACTTTGAATTGAAGGCAGCAGTACTTGTCGTGTCTGCGGTCATTGCGAAATCACTCCACAACCTGGTCATAAAACCCCTCTGTCCAACGCCACTTCGGATTTGTGCACCTCTATCACCTCTGCCATGTTGGCCCCTACAGCTCGTGTGAGAACCATCACTGCCTCTGTGTGCTGGGAATGCCTGAACCAAATGGTCTACAAGAGTTGCTTGTTTGGTAGCCAATATTTGCTCAAGGTTCTCATGTGGCATGATATTTTCCTTTGTATCGTGGATCCAGGAGGCAGGCCAACCAGTAATCGTCATCGGTCATCATTTTGATAATGTGGGGGTCCCTTTTTAGGATATGCAAGGCATACTCTGCCATGTGGGCCAATGTTCCAGGTGTCAATTCACTGCTTGTGCTGGGTTGAGGAGCACTTTCTTGCAAATCAACATCACTTGTGGCCTGCAAAAACCTTGTACCTGACCTTGCAACGCCACCAGTTTCTATTGCCCCCTGAGAAGCATCCTCCTCCCATAAATATTCATCCCCATCATCCTCCTCCTCCTCCTCCTCTTTGTCCACCACCTCGTCCAGGAGAGTTCCCTGACCAGACAATAGCTGACTGTCATCAAGGCTTCCCTCCTCCTCGGCTGCAGACTCCTGCTCCTTGATGTGCATCAAACTTTGCATCAGCAGATGCATTAGTGGGATGCTCATGCTTATGATGGCGTCGTCTGCACTTACCAGCCATGTGCATTCCTCAAAACACTAAAGGACATGACAGAGGTCTTGGAGCTTCGACCACTGCACACCAGACAACTCCATGTCTGCCATCCAACAGCCTGCCCGTGTATGTGTATCTTCCCACAAATAAATGACAGCACGCCTCTGTTCGCACAGCCTCTGAAGCATGTGCACTGTGGAGTTCCACCTTGTTGCAACATCGATTATTAGGCGGTGCTGGGGAAGACTCAGCGATCTCTGATGGTTTTGCATACGGCTGGAGTGTACAGGCGACCGGCGGATGTGCAAGCAGGGTCTTCGCACCTTCAGGAGCAGGGTTGGTAACTCCCGATAATTTTTCAGGAAGCACTGAACCACCAGGTTCAAGGTGTGAGCCAGGCAAGGAATGTGTTTCAGTTCTGAAAGGGCTATGGCAGCCATAAAATTCCTTCCGTTATCAATGACTACTTTGCCTGCCTCAAGATGTACACTACCCAGCCATGACTGAGTTTCTTGCCTGAAGTACTCGGTCATTACTTCCACGGTGTGTCTGTTGTCGCCCAAACACTTCATTTGTAGCACAGCCTGCTGACGCTTACCACTAGCTGTTCCATAATGGTGTGCAACACTGGCAGCTGCGGATGGAGTGGTCATGCGATTGCGCTCTGTGGATGAGCTTTCACTTCTGGAGGATGAGGAGGAGGAGGGGTGGCGAACGCCTACAGCAAACTGTTTCCTAGACCGTGGGCTAGGCAGAACTGTCCCAATCTGGCTGTCCCCTGTGGACACTGCATTCACCACATTAACCCAGTGCGCCATGATGGACACGTAACGTCCCTGGCCATGCCTACTGGTCCATGCATCTGTTGTGAGGTGCACCTTTCTACTGACTGATTGCCTCAGAGCATGGACAATGCGGTCTTATACATGCTGGTGGAGGGCTGGGATGGCTTTTCTCGCAAAGAAGTGTCGACTGGGTAGGTCATAGCGTGGTACTGCATAGGCCATCAGGGCTTTGAAAGCTTTGCTTTCAACCAACCGGTAGGGCATCATCTCTAACAAGATTAGTCTAGCAATGTGGGCGTTCAAACCTTGTGTACGTGGATGACAGGATGAGTACTTTCTTTTCCTAACAAGAGTCTCTTGTAGGGTGAGCTGGACTGGAGAGCTGCATATGGTGGAACTAGCGGGGGTGGTGGTGGACATGGCAGATTGAGAGAGGGTTGGTGATGGTATTCTTGATGTTGGCCTACCTACAGTGTTTCCTACCAAGAAACTTGTGATTCCCTGACTGCTTTGGCCTTGCGATGATACCTCCACATTTGCTGCTGGTGGTGTCGTAACCGGTGGGCTTACTGTGAGGGAAGCAATGTAGTGTTGCTGACTGTCTTCATTCTGAGCAGGTGCACCAACGGTACTGGACGTTTGGTAGTTAGTCCAGTCTTGCAAGTGCATGCTGGTTAAATGTCTACGCATGCACGTTGTATTTAAATTTAGGAGATTCTTCCCTCTGCTAAAGGTCTTTGAGCACTTCTTACAGATAACTTTGCACTAATCATTCGGATCTTGGTTAAAAAATTCCTACACTGCACTCTTCCTACTATGGATTACCTTTTCAGGCATTTCACGCTGTGCTACTTTTACCGGATGGCCACGCTGTTCTAAAACTGTTTTTGGTTTTGACAAACATTTTTGGCCAGATACGGGCCTGCCTGTTGAAAGCTGTTGCGATGTAGATGGCTGCTGTGGATCACCCTCCTCCACTTCTGAGCTACTGGCAGCGGCACCCTTTTCCCCCAATGGCTGCCAATTTGGGTCAACAACTGTGTCATCTATCACCTCCTCTTCAATTTCATGTGCACCTTCCTCTGTGTCACCGTGTAAGGTGCTATAGCGTTTGTGACGGGGCACCATAGTCTCATCAGGGTCAGATTTTGGCTCAGTACACTGAGAGGGCAATGTAGTGATCTGAGTCAATGGAATAGCATAATAATCTAACTGTGGCTGTGCATCTGTGCACTCCATGTCCGATTCATCTTGTAATGGGCTTTTAACAATTTCCCTCTCTAACCCAGGCACGGTATGTGTAAAGAGCTGCATGGAGTAAACTGTAGTTTCGCCTGCCGCATCCTTCACTTTTGGTTTGGGTGAAGGACACAAGGAAGCGACTTGTTCCTGACCGGGAGCATCCACTGACGACTTGCTGCTTTTAGATTTCGAACCTTCTTAAGAGGAGGCGAAAGAGCTAGAGGCTGAGTCAGCAAGGAAAGCCCAAACTTTTTCCTGCTGCACCGGCTTTAAAAGCTGTTTTCCTAATCCCAGATAAGGGAGCCTTCGAGGCCTTGTGTAGCCAGACGATGACTCTGGCTCAACACCTCGAGCCTTTGGTGCTATTTTGCTTTTCCCACTACCACCAGATGCTCCACCACCACCACCATCAGTACCAGCTGGCAACGACCGCCCACGGCCTCTTCCACCAGACTTCCTCATTTTTGGAAAAATCTAACCAAAATAACAACTGTTATATGGTACTTTGAAATAAGGTAGAAGGTGTATATAAACTTGTGGAGAATTTAAATCTCCCTTTTTTTTTTGGGGGGGGAGACTGCAACAAAACTCAGGTATAGTGTATTACACTACACAATGTAAGTGGCAGAACGTGGCTGGAAGATGTACGACAAACTAACAGAACTGACGTAGATCCACTTGGGCCAATTTAAATCTCCCTTTTTTGGGGGTAGACTGCAACAAAACTCAGGCCCAGTGTATTACACTACACGATGTAAGTGGCAGAACGTGGCTGGAAGATATATCAAAAAATACAAGGGCTTTAGTACAATTTCAATCTCCCTACAATGATCTCAGGACAAGTATGGCAGCAATAAAAAGGACTGCTGCACACAAAAGTGTGGACAAATAAACAAGAGAACTGTGCAGAAAGGAGCAACAGGATTTTTGCTTTTAAAAAAGCAGTTGGTTTGCACAGCGGCGTACAAACAGCAATGCAGCTATCAGGTAGCCTTATAGGGCAGCCTAATAAGCTACAGAGCTGATGCACAAAAACATAAACTCCACTGTCCCTGCAAATAAAAGGTGGTGTTGGACAGCGGAAATCGCTACAGCACAAGCAGTTTCGGGGTTAATCTTCCCTCCCTAACTATATCCCTTCTTCTGATGAAGCTGCAGCAACTTTTCCCTTTGCTAAGATCTTCAGAAGTAAGATGGCGGTCGGTGTGCACGCCCCTTTATAGCCCCTGCGATGCCGCAGAAAGCAAGCCAATCACTGTAATGCCCTTCTCTAAGATGGTGGGGACTGAGACCTATGTCATCACGCTGCCCACACTCTGCGTCCTCCTTCATTGGATGAGAAATGGCGCTGAAAGCTTCATACGAAACGCGACTTAGGCGCGAAGATCGCTGATCTCATGACCGATCCCACACTAGGATCGGGTCGGGTTTCACGAAACCCGACTTTGCCAAAAATCGGTGACTTTTGAATTTGTCCGATCCGTTTCGCTCAACCCTAGTGGTGACGTGTTTCTTAGGGTATGTTCCCACTGTCAGTAAACACTGCAGGTTGGACTCTGCGTACATCCGCAGAATCTAACACACAGCGGCCAGATGTTACAGCATACTGGATGGGATTTCAAGAAATCCCATCTTCACTATGCGTGCAGGGACACCTCAGGCTTCCCTGCGGAGATGGACATGACTCTTTCAAGACTGCAGCATGTCAATTTATCTTGCGGAGAAGCTCAGCCTCCGCAAGATAAATTTCCCGTCCAATGTATAGGACGCGGTGATTCTGCACAGTTCAATGAACATATGCAGAATCACCTACGTTCAAACGCCAGTAGTGCTTTGTACGGAGCGGACATGTGCTGCATCCAAAGCGCTGCCACTTCCTGACTGTGGGAACATACCCTTAGGCCACATTAACACATTCAGTATTTTGTCAGTATTTTACCTCAGTATTGGTAAGCCAAAACCAGGAGTGGGTGATAAATACAGAAGTGGTGCATATGTTTCTGTTATACTTTTCCTTGTTCCACTCCTGGTTTGGGCTTATAAATACTGAGGTAAAATACTGACCAAATACTGAACGTATGAACATGGCGTTTCTGTCCTAACAAGTAGCCGTACACAAGTTATCATAAGGGCTGGGTCACGATGCTTTTTTGCCGTGTGTTTTTCAGGGGTGAAAACCACAGCTTTATCCAGTTTCAACAAAATGTATGAGATTTCTGAAATCCTATGCTCATTCTGTGTATTTTTTCCTTGTGGAATTGAATTATCAAAGCGTTATTTTTTTTTAGTCTGTCGCATCTCAATCCTTCAGTGTTTTTGCAGTGTTTTTCATTCATTTGTTCAAATAAAAATTATTCTTTTTTTCCTGTTTATCAAAAACGCATGTAAAAGCACCTAAAAAATGTTTTTATCACAGCATTTTTTCCGCTATGGTACACGATGCATTTTCGCCATGCTTTTTCCATGTATTTTTGCCTGTAAAAATACACAGTTTAACAGAATCGGCAAAGTCAATGAGATTTCTGAAATCTTTTTTCCTTGAGGATTTGAACCATAAGAAGGAACAAAAGCACCACAGGCAGTTTAAATATCCAAAATATCAAAAAATACTTTATTATCATAGAAATAGACCAACAGGTACATGGAAACAATGGGAACACACGTAAGAACGCGGCACGACAAGTGCCCAACGAAAGCCGTGGACGGTATCCATATAATGTATAAGTAAATAATGGTAAAAACAAGATATATCATGACGTGACCATATATACAGCCATGTTTGGCTACCCTGGTGGCAGTTTAATGAAGTACATAAAGCAGTATAGTACACACGCTAAAGTAGAGACATACCAGAGTATAACGTCCGTCACCACGCCGTCCACCGCTGTCCCCAGGGGGGACGGCGTGGTGACGGACGTTATACTCTGGTATGTCTCTACTTTAGCGTGTGTACTATACTGCTTTATGTACTTCATTAAACTGCCACCAGGGTAGCCAAACATGGCTGTATATATGGTCACGTCATGATTAGTGTTGAGCATTCCGATACCGCAAGTATCGGGTATCGGCCGATACTTGCGGTATCGGAATTCCGATACCGAGATCCGATATTTTTGTGATATCGGGTATCGGTATCGGAAGTGTAAAATAAAGAATTAAAATAAAAAATATTGTTATATTCACCTCTCCGGCGGCCCCTGGACATCAGCGGGAGGATCCGGCGTCCGGCACGGCTTCTTTCTTCAAAATGCGCGCCTTCAGGACCTGTGGAATGACGTCCCGGCTTCTGATTGGTCGCGTGCCGCCCATGTGACCGCCACGCGACCAATCAGAAGCCGCGACGTCATTCCTCAGCTAAAGTCCTAGAATGAGCGCCTTCTAGGACCTGAGGAATGACGTCGCGGCTTCTGATTGGTCGCGTGGCGGTCACATGGGCGGCACGCGACCAATCAGAAGCCGGGACGTCATTCCACAGGTCCTGAAGGCGCGCATTTTGAAGAAAGAAGCCGTGCCGGACGCCGGATCCTCCCGCTGATGTCCAGGGGCCGCCGGAGAGGTGAATATAACAATATTTTTTATTTTAATTCTTTATTTTACACTTTAATATGGATCCCAGGGCCTGAAGGAGAGTTTCCTCTCCTTCAGACCCTGGGATCCATGAGGATACATTCCGATACTTGATGTCCCATTGACTTGTATTGGTATCGGATATCGGTATCGGCGATATCCGATATTTTTCGGGTATCGGCCGATACTATCCGATACCGATACTTTCAAGTATCGGACGGTATCGCTCAACACTAGTCATGATATATCTTGTTTTTACCATTGTTTACTTATACATTATACGGATACCGTCCACGGCTTTCGTTGGGCACTTGTCGTGCCGCGTTCTTACGTGTGTTCCCATTGTTTCCATGTACCTGTTGGTCTATTTCTATGATAATAAAGTATTTTTTGATATTTTGGATATTTAAACTGCCTGTGGTGCTTTTGTTCTTTCTTAGTGTATATTGCAGTTTGTCCTATTATGGTCCATATATATGATGGGGACTACTTTTTGGCTCTAGTGTTTGGCCTTGCACTTTGGCATTTATTCCCTGTACATATAGGATGTCATTTTTGGTGTATTCATTATGGATTTGAACCATGAGACTATGTGCACACGATGCGGATTTTGCTGCGGATCCGCAGCAGTTTCCCATGAGTTTACAGTACAATGTAAACCTATGGGAAACCGAAAACGCTGTGCCCATGCTGCGGAAAAAAACGCGCGAAAACGCAGTGGTTTACATGTCAATTCTTTGTGCGGAATCCGCAGCAGTTTTACACCTGCTCCACAATAGAAAACCGCAGTGAAATCTGCACAAAAACCGCGGTAAATCCGCGGTAAATCCACAATAAGTCCACAGGAAAAATGCGGTGTTTTTGCACTGCAGATTTATCAAATCCGCTGCGGAAAAATCCACAGAAGACCATTCTACGTGTGCACACAGCCTCAAATAGTTTAATACCATGTCAGTTATTTCAGCGTTTTTCATCAATTTAAAGGATTGGAAAAATAAAATGTGCATATTTTATGTAGTATTTTCATATCAACAATCTGGTGTTTGCTGCATAAAAATCTGCTGCAAACACTCAAAGTGTGCACATAACCTATAATTGGCGCACACATTTTTGCACCATTTCTGCATCTCTTGGCAGCGTAAAATAGATGTGAATTTAATACCTGTTTTATATGCTTTTGTAACTGATTTTTCTAGACTCAGTGTGAGTGAAATCTGCAGCAAAAACGGTGAAGATTTGACATGTGGCATATTTAAATCTGTGCCATATCTACTAGGCTGTTTTTTTGTTTTTGTTTTTTGCATTGTGCGTTTCCTGTTTGCACTGTGAAAGCTGCCAGCATACACATATACGTCAGAATTCATCATTTGGGTTTTGTTAGTCACGTTCCTTTTTTTTCTGGTATTAGATGACTTTTTGTATGCCAATTTAATTCAAATGGAGCAGTTGGTTCATGAATTTGGGTTCAATTTGGCACCAAAAGTCCAAAATTTTGCCAAAGTTTTGGCAAATTCGAAAACACACAAGGGGGAGATTAGAGTGAAATGGCAGGTAAATTAGTAACATAGTAACATAGTAACATAGTTAGTAAAGCCGAAAAAAGACATTTGTCCATCCAGTTCAGCCTATATCCATCCAGTTCAGCCTATAAAATGTTTGACGTTTTGAAAAGTCGCAATTGATTAGTTAGACAAAAGCATCTGGAATTGCTAAACTTCGTCTACAAAGCAGAAAAAAATAACACAGGCAAGCACATATAAAGTAAAAGGCACAAATAGAATACTAAATTTTGTGCAAACAAAAAAAAAGCACAAAATATACAAAAACTAGAGAAAAGCATGCACAAAGGCTGATGAATCGGAGTCTAAATGCTTATATACAGGCCCATTACCCTTCCCAGGGCATTTTGATCTCTGTTCAATGGTTTATGTCTCAGTTTCCGTATTTTGAATTGGACTAGATCACATGAATTAGAGATCTGTTACATACCCTGTTTCTTTGAAAATAAGACACCGTCTTATATTAATTTTTGCTACGAAAGTTGCACCATGTCTTATTTTTTTTGGGGGGGTGTCTTATTTTGCAGCCCCAAGCCCCAAATATTCCCATCATTCCATTGCAGCCCTCATCATCCCTTTACAATCTCCAATACAGCACCCACATCATTCCATTACAGCCCCCATCATTCTACAGTGCAGTATTGCAGCCTCCCATCATCCCACATCATCGCACAGCAGCATCCCATCATCTCGGTATCCCACTGCAGCCTCCCATTATCACAGTATCTCACTGCAGCCTCCCATGTGTGTACCGTACACACACACACACCCTTACACAGACACACACACACACCCTTACAGAGACACACACACACCCATTCACACACACACTTTCACTTTCTTACTGGTTTCCTCCGCGGTGCTGCTTTCAGTGCTTTGGTGGTGCAGGAGCCCTGGGCCAATCAGAGCGCAGGAACAATCAGAGGCTGTGGATGATGTCAGCTGGCCCATGGTTCCTGCACTGTGATTGGTGCAGGGCTCATGGGCAGAGATCGGCACACAGCTCCGAGGCTGTGATTAACTCCTGCGAACAGCGCGGCTGCAGTGGTGGGCACCAGACAGCGGGGACAGCAGGAGCGAGACACAACTGCATGCCCCATACACAGAACAAGGTACCGTATGCCTTATTTTCGGGCGGGTGCCTTATATTAGCAGGCACAGTGCTCCCCCTAGCATGCCCTACTTTCAGGGGGTGCCTTATTTACGGGGAAACACGGTACTAAGCACAGGAATTGTCATATCTATGGAAATTTGCAATTTTCATGCTGCAACATCAATTATTCGTTCACTATTTTCCGAAAACCACTTAAGCAGTCAATGTGTCCACTAGGGTTGAGCGAAACGGGTCGAAAATATTCAAAAGTCGCCGACTTTTGGCAAAGTCGGGTTTCATGAAACCCGACCCGACCCCTGTGTGGGGTCGGCCATGAAGTCGGCGATCTTTTGAATCTAGAATCGGAATTCCGATACCGATTCCCGATATGTTTATATCGGGAATTGGTATCGGAATTCAGATTCAAGTGTAAAATAAAGAATTAAAATAAAAAATATCGCAATACTTACCCTCTGACGTGCCCTGGTACCAACCGGGAACCTTCCTTCCTTAGAAACAGCCTTCCAGGACCTTGCGGTGACGTTCGCGGTGACGTCACGGCTTGTGATTGGCCGCGCGGCAACCCATGTGACCGCTCGCGCGACCAATCACAAGCCGCGACGTCACCGCGACGTCACCGAAGGTCCTGGAAGGGCTGATTCTTAGGAAGGAAGGCTGCCGGAAAGAAGCAGGGCGCGTGCGAGGGTGAGTATATACCTAATAGGAATATACTCACCCTCGCACGCGCCCTGCTTCTTTCCGGCAGCCTTCCTTCGTAAGAATCAGCCCTTCCAGGACCTTCGGTGACGTCGCGGTGACGTCGCGGCTTGTGATTGGTCGCGTGAGCGGTCACATGGGCGGCCGCGCGGCCAATCACAAGCCGCGACGTCACCGCGAACGTCACCGCAAGGTCCTGGAAGGCTGTTTCTAAGGAAGGAAGGTTCCCGGTTGGTACCAGGGCGCGTCAGAGGGTAAGTATTGCGATATTTTTTATTTTAATTCTTTATTTTACACTAAAATATGGATCGCAGGGCCTGAAGGAGAGTTTCCGCTCCTTCAGACCCTGGGAACCATGGAAACCCAATGCACTGCATTGGGTTTCGGGTTTCGTCCGACCCAGACCCCGACTTTTTTATAGGATCGGCCGATTTCACTCGACCCGACTTTTGAAAAAGTCGGGTTTCGTGAAACCCGACCCGATCCTATAAAAGTAAAGGTCACTCAACCCTAGTGTCCACTATACCCTTATTCAGTTAGGTCCATATATATATTTGGAGAGAGACAACATTTTTCTAATTTTATTTCTAGACATTACCACAATGAATTTTAAGCAAAACAATTCAGATGCAGTTGAAGTTCAGACTTTCAGCTTTCATTTGAGGATGTCCAGATTAAAATTGGATGAAGGCTTTAGGAGTTTCAGCTCCTTAAGATGTGCCACTCTGTTTTTAAAGGGACCAAAAGTAATTGGACAATTGACTCCAAGGCTATTTCATAGACAGGTTTGGGCAATCCCTTCATTATGTCAGTCTCAATTAAGCAGATAAAAGGCCTGGAGTTGATTTGAGGTGTGGTGCTTGCATTTGGAAGATTTTGCTGTGAAGTAAACATGCGGTCAAAGGAGCTCTCCATGCAGGTGAATCAAGCCATCCTTAAGCTGTGAAAACAGAAAAAACCCATCCGAGAAATTGCTACAATATTAGAAGTGGTAAAATCTACAGTTTCATACATCCTAAGAAAGAAGAAAGCACTGGTAAACTCATCATTGCAAAAAGACCTGGGCGCCCACGGAAGACAACAGTGGTGGATGATGGCAGAATAATCTCTATGGTGAAGAGAAACCCCTTCACAACAGCCAACCAAGAGAACAACACTCTCCAGGAGGTAGGCGTATCAATATCCCAATCTACCATAAAGAGAAGACTGCATGAAAGTAAATACAGAGGGTTCACTGCACGATGCAAGCCACTCATAAGCATCAAGAATAAAAAGGCTAGACTGAACTTTGCTAAAAAAACATCTAAAAAAGCCAGCAAATTTCTGGAAGAACATTCTTTGGACAGATGAAACCAAGATCAACCTCTACCAGAATGATGGAAAGAGAAAAGTATGACGAAGGTGTGGTACAGCTCATGATCCAAAGCATACCACATCATCTGTAAAACACGGCGGAGGCAGTGTGATGGCTTGGGCATGCATGGCTGCCAGTGGCACTGGGTCACTAGTGTTTATTGATGATGTGACACAGGACAGAAGCAGCCGAATTAATTCTGAGGTATTCAGAGACATAATGTGTGCTCAGATCCAGCCAAATGCAGCCAAACTGATTGGTCGTCGTTTCATACTACAGGTGGACAATGACCCAAAACATAAAGCCAAAGCAACGCAGGAGTTTATTAAGGCAAAGAAGTGGAATATTCTTGAATGGCCAAGTCAGTCACCTGATCTCAACCCAATTGAGCATGCATTTCACTTGTTAAAGACTAAACTTTAGTCAGAAAGGTCCACAAACAAACAGCAACTGAAAACCACCGCAGTGAAGGCCTGGCAGAGCATCAAAAAAGAAGGAAACAGCGTCTGGTGATGTCCATGAGTTCAAGACTTCAGGCAGTCATTGCAATCAAAGGGTTTTCAACCAAGTACTAGAAATGAACATTTTATTTCCAATTATTTAATCTGTCCAATTACTTTTGGTCACTTTAAAAACAGGGTGGCACATGTTAAGGAGCTAAAACTCCTAAATCCTTCATCCAAATTTAATGTGGATACTCTCAAATGAAAGGTGAAAGTCTGAACTTCAACTGCATCTGAATTGTTTTGTTTAAAATTCATTGTGGTAATGTCTATAACCAAAATTAGAAAAATGTTGTCTCTGCCCAAATATATATGGACCTAACTGTATAAATGCCTTACGAAGTGTAGTTCCCAAATTGGTGTCATATTCACTATATTAATACCTCAAGAGCTCTGCCTGAAAAATATTTTTGCAAAGTTTGTGAGTTGAAAGCCAAACTATGCTTCTTCCTTTCTGAGCCCAACCTTGTGACTAAACAGTAGTGCATGACTACTTATAGGACATTGCTGTAATCATGAGAAATACAGGACACTTCAAGCCCGTAGGGGGGCGGATGTGCAGTACCCTGTAGCCGCCACTATCAGCAGACAGAGCAGCTCCATAACTGAGCACTTATGGCTGCTGCCAATGCTGAGAAAAGTTGATTGGGGGGTGGAGGGGCTTCAGGTGTCACCCCCCCACCAATCAAACATTGATGCCTACCCTAAAGATAGGCCATCAGTGTTATAGTAGTGGACTACATTTTTAAGATTGAAGAGTTCGTAAGGTACCTAAAATGTCTTTTTTTAAATATCTAGTTTTACACCAAAGCACTTTTGTAATTAGTGTTACCATAAAATACTCTGCCATTTTCTCTATCATGCTAATCCCTAAATGTGGTTTCTTTACCTTCTTGCTTGTACTGAGCAAGCATGCTTGGCACTGCTCGAAACTCAATCGAGCATTGGGGTGTTTTGCGGCTTTTAAACAGCCAAAAAACACACGGGGATTGCCTGTCTTATACGGTAATAACATGGCGATTTTGGCTATGGGCATTTGATGCGGTAAATCCACAGTAAAAAAAAATGCACATCCGTTGTAAGTGCATTGTCAAGATATTGTATGAAATGTAATATGATTTTGTAGCTTTGTCTGATAGCACACTATGGTGGGCCTTTGACTGCCCTTTGTCTCTGTTTCTGTTTGCTGAGATGTGTATGTGTATATCCCAAACCCCTCGTGCCCCTGCCAGAAGAATTTTTATTGCTCACTCTTCCCCCCTCCCATCTAGAATCAGCTAGAACTGGTATAGAATGTCTCTAAAGACAAGAAGTCCTTTGTTCCATTATAATAAGATAATGGGTCAGTGACTTAGGCTAGGAAAATAATAAGTCCATTTTGCGAATCTCCATCGGTGGATATGTCAGCCACTGTAAGCATGAGCCTCTAATTCCAACAGGTACCAAAGTACGGATTTCTCCGGAACTGTGTGTCCCAACTAGCCCAAAGTTGGTCTCATTAGAAAGCCAATTTTAAAATAAGATGAATGCTGGGTGTGTTATGATTCTGACATGTTCGGGAATGAAAATACAAGAATTATAAGAATTGTGGGAGAAAACTGTACAGCTGAGGAGAGGGGAGGGCAATGTTAACTCAACCCCTTTAGTGATGTCATGAGGCTGCAGTTTATAAGTGACTCCACTTAACCCAGCCTTGAGTTTTGTCTGAGGAGCTGTACTATGCACTGGGACATCTGCGCTCTGCCTGCCAGCATGGTTTTGCCTGACATGATCTGAGAACATGTGAGTTTTAGCTTTTCTCCGTTAATCCCTGTTATGTTATAATTACCTTTGTACATATTTCCAATTGTCTCATATTGTAACATCTTTATATACCTTTTCCATAAACACTGCCTAAATTTTTATGGTGTAAAATATTTAAAATACTAGATTTGTTTTCCTGCTCTAAAACATACCCTAAGTCTTCTGAAGGGAATTACGCTACTGTTTTGGGTTAGCTTCGGACCCGTTAATCGAAGCTGGTGGCAACATACCTTGTTCTGTGCCTTTGGGGAGTCATTGTAGCGATAGCGGCGTTGATAATTATTGTTTCTGCCTGAGTGGAAGTAGTTATATCGCCTCCCTGCAGCGTGCCCAATAGCCAGTACATAGCAGGCAACCTTTCTGGCGACTAATTACCCTAGGTGCAGTACCTAATCTGACCTGAAGGTAAGGGGGGCACCAGAGAGCTGCAAGTTTTCAAGCGGAACTGTAAAGCGGGATATACATAAATCCCTGCAGTTCGTGTTATATTGCAGAGCAGTGGGATAACTAAAATAAGCCCCTGCGGTAAACTAAGAGGTCAGTAGCCTTGTGTGTGTTTTCATCACAGTGTAGCAGTGGAGGGATAACTAAGATAAGCCCCCCTGCACATGTGATAGCCGTCTGTTGGCCTAAAGTCACCCCGATCCGTGATGTAGGAGTGACAGTGACATGTATTTATGCAGGTGTTCTTAGCCTGGTTTTAATAAATAAATACATAATTTTAGAGAATGATTTGGGGTCCCACTTATTATTAATAACCAGCCAAGGTAAAGCAGACATTTGCAGGCTTATTTTATTAGACTGGGAAGGTCTCTGGTTGTTGGGTCCATTAACATTTTATTTATACAACAAATGACTAGCAGAAAATGTAAAGCTTGAAAAAATAATAAGCTATATACACTATAAAATGATGCTACTGACTAATACAACTTATCCTCATACACCTATCACTCAGATAACGCTGATGAAAAAGAAAAATAGTATAGATCTTGGAATGTGAGGATAAAAAAATAAAAAAACGATTGCTTTTACCTAAAGGCTTTTGTTCTTGGTTAAACAACACATTTTTAACTATATTTTCAGTAATAGGTGCTTAAATAGTCTAAAAAGCTGTTGATTTTAAAAATATAAAAGTTTGTATCACCCCATTGTTCACTACATTAAAAATAAAGAAATAATAAGTAAAAAAAGTGACAAAAATAAATAAGTAAATCAAAAAATGAGAAAAATTACCTAGAAACAACAGAATTTGTTTTTATTTTGGTCACTCACCACAGCGCTCTAACAAATATAATAAAAGTTATCAAAAAGTTGCATGTATCTCAAAATGGCATTAATATGTCAGATTTACGAGTTTCAGAATATGGTGATACAAACCCCAATATTTGTTTTTACCAACTTCTGAAATTTTATCATCTTACTTGAACTTTGTTTCCATTTTTCCATACATTTTGTGTAAAAAAAAATAACGCTGTCATTTAAAACAACAACTTATCCAATATAAAATAAGCCCTCATGTTGCTTTGTTGATAGAATAATAAATTAAGTTGTGGTTCTTAGAAGTATTGGAAGAAAAAATGAAAGCACAAAAATTTTAATTTGCCCGATCCTGAAGACTCTGACTAGGAAGTTCAGATACAATTTTCTGCACCACTTCTGTTTCTTTTTGTGTCATAAATGAACCATATTGACTTCATGAAGTAATAACAATGTCTTCCTATTACGGAGCTTGACATTGTTCTGACATGAAATTTGTAACAGTTTTGGAACATTGTGTATCTTGCTGTGTTTCACAATTCTCTTCGAAATCTCTTTATCCAACAAAAACACCCTCAGTGCTTTGTGTAATTCAGTCCCCACAAAGCCCTCTCCTGTTACCTGCTCCCACATTAATACACGTCACAGCGCCAGCATGGTGATTTATCTGGAAACTATTACAATAACAATAGCTGGAATACATCAGTGCGCCTTGTATAATCAGTACAGTAAGTCAAGTAAAATCACTTCTGTTACTTGCATTTTTAGAATTGCTTTGTTCTGGCAAGTAGATAAAAGGGTTGCCACAAGGCGGGCTAGACAAAGATCATTCCAAGAGTACATTCAAATCTTTGAGTCACAACGTCAACTATGCCATGTTTCTATGCTTAAGAACTGTTTCCCTAACAAGATTTTTTATGTATTTTTCTATATTACATTTTTACATTACAGCTTGTGTATTTATACCTTTTATACACATTCAGCTTTTCCTGCTGAGATTTACTTGGACAATATTTGACCAATATCTAGTATTCAAGAACGTTTTTCCATCTAGATGCAATCTAAAAATACTGAATAATTATGCAGGATTATGTACTCTGGAGTGCGACTTCTCCTCTCAACCACGCACCATTGTCCACCCCTAAATTTCAGCTCCCTCCTAGCTCTTGTGTTTAGCGAGTTGGGCAGTTAGGGATCTGGACACAGTTCCTGCTAATACAAAAACATAGGAACCCGCCGTGTGAGTTGGTCTCTTTGAAAAATATATTCAGAGTGGAGAATTTCTGAGTAGAGATGAGCAAACTCGAACTTAAAAGAGTGTCAGGTTCTAAATACCAAAAAACGAAATTCGGAGTTGCCGGGGAAGTACGTTGCAGAGAAAGAAAGAGCATTTTATCTTTTTCCAGAAAGATTTTACAGCCTAAAAGTCAGGTCTTCATTGTTTTCAATAGGGTTTGGGTTCTGGTTCAATTTCTGGTAAAGTTCTGGTCCAAAACCGAACTTTGGAATAACGTTCAGGTCAGACACCAGAACCCGAACTTCCATGGGTCCGCTCATCCCCACTGCTGAGTTCATGCAACTTTTTTTTTATTTACTGCTGAAATGTTTCCTAATGGAATAAAAAAATGAGTTCCCAAAAGACTAATAATTAGCTAAACATCAGCAAGACTTATAGGGATACAAAGAATTTAGGCATAATATTTAACATTATCCACTGATGGAGATAAAGTCTGTATCTAGTGGTGCAGGAGGCATTGAGAGGTTAAAGTATAGATCTTTGTCTAAGGGTTAATTTGAGTTTACTTGGTGAGTGGGTAACTTGGTGAGTGGGTTAATATTAGTTTCCTTGTTGGTCAAAGTAGTGAGGAATCAATTTCAGTATCCATGGTTGTCTAGTGAACCAATAATAAGAATAAAAAAGCCATAGCATAGAAATCCGTAATAAAGTAGAGATCGTGAGGGCTGAAAGAAAGGGCTCACCTTGGAGGACTGTGCAAATACTAGGCACAACCCTATTCCAAAGCTAGAGATGGAAGGAATCAGCTGCAGTTGCCTCAGGTGATGGTCCGTTCCAGGAGCCACCATGTGGCAGATAATTAGTATAAAAATGAAAATAAAAAAGGAGCGATAAAAGCTCTTCTGACTATGACAGACAGGCATGTAATATTTTCATAAAAATGTATTTAAAGAATAAGGGGTATGCTTTTCAATATCGAGCATATGTCTTCCTCAGGCCAGGCATGTATACATTTTATCACCTTTTTTTATTTTCATTTTTATACTATTATCTTGTAGTCTAAGGCAGTTAAAGAGTTAATATGATGATTGATGGTGGTAAAGGCTTTCAAATACTACATTTGTAGATACCTGTGGAAGACGGTGGAAAGGGGTTGTCCCATGGAAAAAGCACATTTTAATCAACAGATCATAGAATAAAAATTAGTTTCATGATTGGATGTGAAAAAAAGAATGATCCTGTGACGAGATAATCTTATAAATGCTCCCCTGCTGTGTACTGTGTACTGGCTGTGTCTGATCGTGCAGGAACATGGTCTGATCATACCACAGCTCCTGGGCAGGGAAGTGAGCAAAAGAGAGGATGCAGACAGGACAGCAGGGGATCACAGATGATTCTTTTTATGAGATAAAGCATTTGCTGCTTGTTTTTAAACAAGCAGGGAAATGTTTTACCTCATGGAATATATGGGGCCCATTATATATGGAGCATCATATGTCACCCATGATATACTGGAGCATTATATGGAGCTTATTATACTGTATATGGAGCATTATATGGGGCCCATTATATATAGAGCATCATATGAGGCCCATAAAATATGGAGCGTCATATAGGGCCCAGTAGATATGGAGCATCATATGGGGCCCATCATATAGTGGAGCATTATATGGGGCCCATCATATACTTTATGGAGCATTTTATGGGGCTCATTATGTAAGGAACAATATTTGGGGCACATTATGTATGGAGCAATATAAGGGGTCTATTATTCTGTATGGAACAATATATCAATGCTCACCCAGTCTGCAGATAAATGAGTTCATTTTTATTTTCTTGACATCATGGACAATATCATAAAGTGCAGTAGTGCTAATATTGCAAATGCAGGTGCAGGGATTTTATAAAAAAAGCGCTTCACTAGCGCTTCCAATTTGTGTACCTGTAGAAGCACTTGTGAAGCGTGAAGCGTGAAGCGTGAAACATCAATGTCCACCATTCTCACATTTTTTCTGAAATCCCTGCACCTACATTTGAATATTAGCATTGTGGAGACACTCCCACTCTCCTTTTAACATGGGCATAACGATACTCAGACAACACAGGGTGAGGGTAAAACAGTGTGGCCATGCTTTATTGAGCCACAAAACAGGGAGATAACACATAGAACAGTCCCAGCACAGTACCCAAGATGGGGCACATTACAGAGTCTCACCCTTCCGCTAACTAGGCAGGATAATGACAGCTGTTACTTATCAGCTCCCAGGGTCAGCACACCCACCTGTGGCACACACAGAGAGGAGGTAACGACAAGCCTAAGAAAATGACAGTCCATTGAGGTACAGGGCCAGTTGATCCAAAGATCACAACCTGGCTTCTCCAAACATCTCCATGGAGCCAGGCGACCAGTGGGTTCCAATCCTGGCTTTTACCAAACATATACATGGTTCAGCGATGGTCAATGGAGCAGATCTGTATTCTTCCAACCGGGACTGAAAACCCATAGGTTGTTTCATGTAGAATGATAGATCCTTGTCCCTCGTGATGGAGCCATAAAGAATTGGCAGCAGTCCTGTAGGATTCCCTGGATGTTTTGATGTCTTGGCAGAATCTCTGGCTCTCTGTCAGTCTCTCTGTGTCTCTCAGAGGCATATAACTTCTTTTTATGTTTATCCAGTGTCCTTCAGTTCAGCATCACAGATAAGGGGAAGAATGGTGATGACTAGGGATGAGCGACCTTTACTTTTATAGGATTGGGTCAGGTTTCACGAAACCCGACTTTTTCAAAAGTCGGGTCGAGTGAAATCGGCCGATCGTATAAAAAAGTCGGGGTCGGGGTCGTCCGAAACTCGAAACCCAATGCAGTGCATTGGGTTTCCATGGTTCCCAGGGTCTGAAGGAGCGGAAACTCTCCTTCAGGCCCTGCGATCCATATTTTAGTGTAAAATAAAGAATTAAAATAAAAAATATCGCAATACTTACCCTCTAACGCGCCCTGGTACTAACCGGCAGTCTTCCTTCCTTAGAATCAGCCTTCCAGGACCTGGCGGTGACGTCGCGGTGACGTCGCGGCTTGTGATTGGCCGCGCGGCCACCCATGTGACCGCTCGCGTGACCAATCAGAAGCCGTGACGTCACCGAAGGTCCTTCAAGCGCTGATTCTCAGGAAGGAAGGCTGTCGGAAGGAAGCAGGGCGCTTCCGAGGGTGAGTATATTCCTATTAGGTTTATACTCACCCTCGCGCGAGCGGTCACATGGGCGGTCGCGCGAGGGTGAGTATATACCTAATAGGAATATACTCACCCTCGGAAGCGCCCTGCTTCCTTTCGACAGCCTTCCTTCCTAAGAATCAGCGCTTGAAGGACCTTCGGTGACGTTACGGCTTCTGATTGGTCGCGCGAGCGGTCACATGGGCGGCCGCGCGGCCAATCACAAGCCACGACGTCACCGCGACGTCACCGCCAGGTCCTGGAAGGCAGATTCTAAGGAAGGAAGACTGCCGGTTAGTACCAGGGCGCGTCACAGGGTAAGTATTGCGATATTTTTTATTTTAATTCTTTATTTTACACTTTAATCTGAATTCCGATACCAATTCCCGATATCTTAAACATATCGGGAATCGGTACACTGGGGTCGGGTCGGATTTCATGAAACCCGACCTTGCCAAAAGTCGGCGACTTTTGAAAAATCTCGACCCGTTTCACTCAACCCTAGTGACGACCAAGTCGCCTTGTTTGAATATGTAATCTTTTTGCATAGATTTTCCTCCTCAGTTTTAAAAATTAGCAAACTATCTGGGCTACACAATGCATAATTAGCAAATCACTATTCATCAAGGATAAGAGCACACTATGTTATATCACATATCAGCTTACAAGTCAACATAACAGGCTTAGGCAGGCGTCACTCTAACGTAGAATTCAGACGAGTGCTATGCGAGAAAACACAGTATAGCACTCAGTCCAGTGTTAGTCTATGGGGCAGCTCACATCACCGTTTAGTTTCTTAGGCGTACTCAGCGTGCGTGTAAAATCACAGCATGCTGCGATTGTCACCAAGACTCTGCCGAGACTCACCAATGCAAGCTAATGGGTGTGAGAAAAAAAATTGCACAGCACTCGGACCATACGACTGATGTCCGATTTTTACGCACCGGTGTCCTTTGAAAAGCCAGCAATTCGTGGGCCTTTTAAGGTTCCTGAAGGTGTGAAAATGACCTCTGCAAAGTATATAGAGTTTCTGACTGACAACTTTCTTCCATGGTATAAAAAGCAGAAATGTGCCTTCAGGAGCAAAATCATCTTTATGCATGACAATGCACATCTCATGCTGCAAATAATACCTCTGAGTCATTGGCTGCTATGGGCATAAAAGGAGACAAACTCATGGTGTGGCCACCATCTTCCCCTGACCTGAACCCTATAGAGAACCTTTGGAGTATCATCAAGCAAAAGATCTATGAGGGTGGGAGGCAGTTCACATCAAAACAGCAGCTCTGGGATGCTATTTTGACTTCATGCAAAGAAATACAAGCAGAAACTCTCCAAAAACTCACAAGTTCAATGGAAGCAAGAATTGTGAAGGTGATATCAAAGAAGGGGTCCTATGTTAACATGTAACTTGGCCTGTTAGGATGTTTTGGAGTTAAATAGCTTTATTGTTCAGTGAATGTGACCTCCTAATGCTGCAAATTCCACAAATGAGCATTTTCAGTTCTTTAAAACCTATCGAAATTCTAATGTGCCTAATAATTTGGAACAGTGCATTTTGAGTTTTTATTTATTTTGGAGGTTATACTGTTATCATTGGGAGGTTTCTTCAATAAAATTTGATGTATACTCTAATGGGTGATGAATTTTATTAGACTGACTGCCATTTGCACTGATCGTTTAGGAAAATCCGAGAAAAATATCATTTGCATAATAATTTGGAACATGGTGTAGTATCAACTCACAGCTGTATAATTAGCCTTTACTGGCTACTAAAAGGGGGGACCCCCCAAAAATGATGTGGGATGCCCCTATAATTAATAACCAGCAAAGGCTATGCAGACAGCTGTGGGCTGATATTAATAGCCTAGGAAGGGGTCATTGGCACTGGCCCCCGCTTGGCTAAAAACATCAGCTCCTTCCACACCAGGAAAGGTGCATCTCTAAGATGTGCCAATTCTGGCACTTAGCTTTGCTCTTCCCATTTGCCCTGTAGCAGTGGCAAGTGGGGTGATAGTTGGGGAAGTTGATGTCACTTTTGTATTGTCAGGTGACATCAAGCCCCGAGGTTAGTAATCGAGAGGCGTCAATAAGACAGTCCCATTACTAACTCCCTATATACATTGTAAGAAAACGCAGACACCCAGAAAAAAGTCCTCTAATTGAAAGTGACAAAGACTTTCTTCATTAAACCATACTTACGACCTCGCCCATTCCCCCAATACCCTCGTCAAAAGAGGTAATAAACAAACAACAGTATTCCTCTGCTTTCCCCAGAGACGCTTTTAATCCATTTGTCCCACGACGGTTCCAGCTGTGCTACATCTAGATGGCAGGCTGCATGGATGCATTATGTGTCCATACAGCCTGTCATCCAGTAGACACTGAGCACAATGTGTCTCCCAATGAACTGCTATTCCCTATCTGAGGTACCGCGAGCATCAGAACGTTCTCCTGCTCGTCGCAGTGCTGTCATACAGGTCCTGTAAGTTCATGGCCAATGAACTCACTTCACCTATGTGACATCAGAGTGAGCATTGTGGTAAATTTTCCCTCGGCGCTCGCACTGATGTCAGAAAGGTGAAGTGAGTTCATCTGCTGTGAACTCCGGGTATCTATTTGACTGCACCACGAGAAGGAGAACTTTCTCACTGGCTTTCTTTGGGCACAGGTTGTCTTTCCTTTCCTTTTCATCCCTCTCCCATAATTATAAATAATCAGACAAAAATTATGCGTGACTTTGTAAATTAACAGCCACAGAAACCTTTTTATTAAATAACCATATTGTTAACTCAAAATAAATAACACATAACCTTAAACATATTTATATAATACTGTGCAAAAGTATTAGGAAAATGTGGAAAAAATGCTGCAAAGCAAGAATGCTTCCCAAACTAGACAGGGTTAAGGGTTGATTGTGACTTGTAGGATCGCTGCTTCCAACATGTGGCACTCTAGAGTTTTCTTTCTTTCTGAATATTCAATTCGCATATTATATTTCCAAGAGGAGCATTGCACGGCGAATATACCTCCTTACTAGTGTTGAGCGATACCGTCCGATACTTGAAAGTATCGGTATCGGATAGTATCGGCCGATACCCGAAAAATATCGGATATCGCCGATACCGATATCCGATACCAATACAAGTCAATGGGACATCAAGTATCGGAAGGTATTCTCATGGTTCCCAGGGTCTGAAGGAGAGGAAACTCTCCTTCAGGCCCTGGGATCCATAGGGATGTGTAAAATAAAGAATTAAAATAAAAAATATTGATATATTTACCTCTCCGGCGGCCCCTGAACTCAGCGCGGGTAACCGGCAGGCTTCTTTGTTCAAAATCAGCGCTTTTAGGACCTGAGAATCACGTCCCGGCTTCTGATTGGTCGCGGGCCGCCCATGTGACCGCCACGCGACCAATCACAAGCCATGACGTCACTCGCAGGTCCTTAACGCGCTCATTTTTTAAAAATAAGCGCGGTAATGACTTTCAAAGATGTAGCGGCTTGTGATTGGTCGCGGCCACGCGACCAATCACAAGCCGCGACGCCACCGCAAGCTATTAACGCGCTCATTTTTAAAAATGAGCGCGTTAATGACTTTCAAAGACGTAGCGGCTTGTGATTGGTCGCGTGGCCGCGACCAATCACAAGCCGCTACGTCTTTGAAAGTCATTATTCGCTCATTTTTAAAAATGAGCGCGTTAATAGCTTGCGGTGACATCGCGGCTTGTGATTGGTCGCGGCCACGCGACCAATCACAAGCCGCTACGTCTTTGAAAGCCATTAACGCGCTCATTTTTAAAAATGAGCGCGTTAATAGCTTGCGGTGGCGTCGCGGCTTGTGATTGGTCGCGTGGCCGCGACCAATCACAAGCCGCTACGTCTTTGAAAGTCATTAACGCGCTCATTTTTAAAAAATGAGCGCGTTAAGGACCTGCGAATGACGTCGCGGCTTGTGATTGGTCGCGTGGCGGTCACATGGGCGGCCCGCGACCAATCAGAAGCCGGGACGTGATTCTCAGGTCCTAAAAGCGCTGATTTTGAACAACGAAGCCTGCCGGTTACCCGCGCTGAGTGCAGGGGCCGCCGGAGAGGTAAATATATCAATATTTTTTATTTTAATTCTTTATTTTACACATCTCTATGTATCCGATACCGATACCCGATACCACAAAAGTATCGGATCTCGGTATCGGAATTCCGATACCGCAAGTATCGGCCGATACCCGATACTTGCGGTATCGGAATGCTCAACACTACTCCTTACTTTGACAAGCCAGAGCTGATATGTCACTCTCCACAAGGAGAAACGTTATCCCTTAGACCCTAGTCCAGAGCCTCTCACTTAGCCAAATCAGTTATCACAAGGCATTTTCTTCACCCAAGGAAGGTACAAGAGTGGTCCAATGATAAGCTGTAGATCGACAGCATTCCAAAATGCTGTAGATAAGCCCCTGATGCTGGTGGGCTTACCTCACCTGCGATTTTGGGGGTGACAGGTTCCCTTTAATACATCTATGTTGAAAACATTCTTACTGTTTTGCACTTTTTCCATAAATGCCTAAAACTTTTGCACACTACATAAACTCCTCAACATTGACCAAAAAGGAAAGGCCATGGAATTAGGAAAATGATGGATCAAAAGACATGTTAAGGATATGCAAATGATGAAAAAATGGAGACAAAAACTATCTTGAGTTATTCACTATCAAGTATAAGCTCAATGTGCAGAAAATCATGCACTTACATGCTTTGGTATGCAATCAATGAGGTTATTAATGGTTTTCTGTGGAATGTTTTGCCATCTTTAAGCACTTGGGTATGCAAATCATCAACATTTGCTACTGGTAGCTCCTTTGAATTTGACCACCATTGACATCACAGATGTGCTCAATGGGAGACAAGTCTGAAGAAGCTGTAGGCCATTGTATCATGTTTAGACCCTGCAGCCTACTTACAGTAGCACAAGTATCATATTGCCTTGGCATTGTCATTTTGAAAAATGGCTCCTTGTACACTTCAGAATAGTTGCTTTAAAACGATTTCTACACCCAAGTGAATGTAACTTCGAGATGTTAGTGTACTTGAAATAAAGACAAGGGTGGTTTGGATTTCATATAATATTCCTCCCCAAACCATCATCCTGGAAGAAGGACCAGTGTAAATTTTCCCTTGTAAATGCCTCTTCATGGTGTTGCTCACATGGTCTCCACTCTAATTTCTTGCTATAATTGCATCCAATACCAAAGTATTTTGCCCTACACCATGATAGTTTTTACAAGTGGTGACTTGAGATCATGAAAATATCTTCCCTAGGGAATTAATAATAGAATTATAGAATCATAGAGTTGGAAGGGACCTCTTTCCTTCTACAATCCTTCCACAATGTGACAGCCCTTGAGATATTTGTAGACAGCTATTAAATCTCCTCTCAATCTTCTTTTTTGCAAGCTAAACATTCCCAAATCCTGTAACCATTCCTCATAGGACATGGTTTGCAGACCAGTCACCATTCTGGTCGCTCTTCTCTGAACTTGCTTGAGTTTATTGATGCCTTTTTTAAAATTTGGTGCACAAAACTGGACACAGTATTCCAGATGAGGTCTAACCAAAGAGGAGTAGAGGGCAATAATGACTTCACGTGATCTATACTGTATGCTTCTGCTAACAGGAAAGAAATATATCTTGGTACCGTGTTAGCCAGTAGATAAAAAAATATTTAGAATTGAGAGTCCTCAGTGGTTGTAACCACTGACCCTAATCACAGGACAATAAAACAATCCTTATCTAAGAATTGGCCCAATATTTATGGACGTAACTGTTTATCACCCATGGTAATTCTGCTTCATGTCACCTGGCTTATCCATGGTTTTTTTTCCCCTCTTTTTTTTTTTTTTCCTATACTATGTTGTGCATAAATATGTGATTCTTCAGAATTTGTTTTAGTCTTTGCCTGATGAAGAGACGTATGTAGTCTCGAAAGCTTGCATTTTGTTACCATCTTTTCAGTTAGCCATTAAAAGGTATCAACCACTGAGGACTCTCAATTCTAAATATTTTGCTTCTGCTAATACATCTCAGAATTGCATTTGCCTTTTTTTGCTGCTGCATCACATTGTTAACTCCTGTTCAGTTCATGATCTATTAGTATACCCAATTCTTTTTCACATATGCTGTTGCTTAGCCCTGTTCCTCCTATTCTGTATATGCTTTTAGCATTTTTTATTGCCTATATGCAGTACTTTGTATTTTTTCCTGTTAAAAAACATTCTGTTAGTTGCTGCCCACTGCTCCAGTTTATTTACAGTGCCTTGCGAAAGTATTTGGCTCCCTGGAACTTTTCAACCTTTTCCCACATATCATGCTTCAAACATAAAGATACCAAATGTAAATTTTTGGTGAAGAATCAACAACAAGTGGAACACAATTGTGAAGTTGAATGACATTTATTGGTTATTTAAATTTTTGTGGAAATTCAAAAACTGAAAAGTGAGGAGTTCAGTATTATTCGACCCCTTTACTTCCAGTGCAGCAAACTCACTCCAGAAGTTCATTGTGGATCTCTGAATGATCCAATGTTGTCCTAAATGCTTAATGTTGATAAATATAATCCACCTGTGGGTAATCAAGTCTCCATATAAATTCACCTGCTCTATGATAGACTCAGGGTTCTGTTTGAAGCACAGAGAGCATCGTGAAGACCAAGGAACACAACAGGCTGGTCCGCGATACTGTTGTGGAGAAGTTTAAAGCTGGATTTGGATACAAAATGATTTCCAAAACTGTAAACATCCCAAGGAGCACTGTGAAAGCGATCATATTGAAATGGAAGAAGTATCTTACCACTGCAAATCTACCAAGACACGGCCGTCCCTCTAAACTTTCATCTCAAACAAGGAGAAGACTGATCAGAGATGCAGCCAAGAGACCCATGATCATTCTTGATGAACTGCAGAGATCTACAGCTGAGGTGGGACAGTCTGTCCATGGGACAACAACCAGTTGTACACTGCACAAATCTGGCCTTTATGGACGAGTGACAAGAAGAAAGCCATTTCTCAAAGATATCCATAAAAAGTGTAGTTTAAAGCTTGCAACAAGCCACCTGGGAGACACACCAAACATGTGGAAGAAGGTGCTCTGCTCAGTTGAAACCAAAATCAAACTTTTGGCAGCAATGCCAAACGATATGTTTGGTGTAAAGGCAACACAGCTCATCACCCTGAACACACCATCCCCACTGTCAAACATGATGGTGGTAGCATCATGGTTTGGGTCTGCTTTTCTTCAGCAGGGACAGGGAAGATGGTTAAAATTGATTGGAAGATGGATGGAACCAAATACAGGACCATTCTTGAAGAAAACCTGTTGGAGTCTGCAAAAGACCTGAGACTGGGACAGAGATTTGTCTTCCAACAAGACAATGATCCCAAACATAAAGCAAAATATACAATGGAATTGTTCGCAAATAAACGTATCCAGCTGTTAGAATTGCCAAGTCAAAGTCCAGACCTCAATCCAATCGAGAATCTGTGGAAAGAGCTGAAAAATGCTGTTCACAAATGATCTCCATCAAACCTCACTGAGCTCAAGCTGTTTGCCAAGGAAGAATGGGCAAGAATTTCAGTCTCTCGATGTACAAAACTGATAGACATACCCCAAGCAACTTGCAGCTGTAATCACAGCAAAAGGTGGCGCAACAAAGTATTAAGTTAAATGGGCCGAATAATATTGCATGCCCCACTTTTCAGTTCATGAATTTCCACAAAAATGTAAAATAACCAATAAACTTCACAATTGTGTACCACTTGTTGATTCTTCACCAAAACTTTACATTTGGTATCTTTATGTTTGAAGCATGATATGTGGGAAAAGGTTGAAAAGTTCCAGGGAGCCGAATACTTTCGCAAGGCACTGTATATCTTTTTGATGCCCACTACTCCAGTTTATTTATATCTTTTTGAATCCTCTCCTCCTCTTCTCTAGTATTAGCTATCCCTCCTAGCTTTGTGCCATCAGCAAATATAATCAGTGTATCCTCTATTCCTTCATCTAAATCATTGATAAAGATGTTGAACAATACAGGGCCCAGGACCGAACCCTGTGGTACCCCACTTGAGACATTCTTCCAACTGGATGTGCAGCCATTTACGACTACTCTTTGGGTCCAATCACTAAGCCAGTTGTGAATCCACCTACCAGTTGCCTTTTCCATTCTATACTTAGTCATTTTTTCAATAAGGATGTTGTGAGATAATTTGTCAAAATCTTTGCTGAAGTCAAGATAAACTATGTCTACAGCACTTCCCATATTCACCCAGTCAGTGGTTCTGTCACAGAAGGAAATTAAGTTAGTCTGACATGACTTATTAGTTACAAACCCATGCTGACTTTGGTTAATCACTTCATTCTTATCCAGGTACTTACATACATGTTGTTTAATAATTTGTTCAAAGATCTTTCCTGGTATAGAAGTCAGACTCACTGGCCTATAGTTCACTTGGTCCACCTTCTTCCCCCTTTTTGAATATAGGAGCAACATTTGCTCTTCTCCAGTCTTCTGGGACTTCTCCTGTTCTCCAAGAATTTTCAAAGATTATGGAGAGTGGTTCAAAAATTTCTTCAGCTATCTCCTTCAATACTCTGGGGTGTAATTCATCTGGACCTGCAGACTTGAATTCATTTATGTTAGCTAAATGTTTCCTCACTATCTTTCTGTTTATAGATATCCTGGATTCTTCTATTCCTTTAAAAGGACAGTGAAGATCAGTTGATGTTGCATTTCCTTTCTTAGAGAAAACAGATGCAAAATAGGAATTTAAAAGTTTGGCCTTTTCAACATTCTTTCTTACCATTTCATCATTTTCATCCTGTAAAAATCATATAGCATCTTTGACTTTTCTTTTACTTTTGACATATAACAAAATCCTTTTTATTGCATTTGACATCCTATTGCATTTGCAAGCCTTAATTCATTGTCAGTTTTAGCTAATCTGATTCATGCCCTGCAGTATCTGCAGACAGCATTATATTCTTCTTTAGATATGCCTCCCTCTTTCCATTTTTAAACCCTAATCCTATGATTATGGTGTGGGGTGGCATAATGTACACAAGTCATAGCTCGTTAGTCTTCATTGCAAATACACTAAAAGATCAGCTCTATTTTTATTTGGTCATAGAATCAGTAGTACAGACATCTTTCCAAAGTGTCTAAAGGCCTGTTTTTAAATATAGCAGTGCCAGACCCTATGTTGTATAGTCTTCTCTGAGAAGCCTTCATATCTAAATGTACTGACATAGTCTGTATAGTCTCCAAATTTGATTCCCATTGAGCACATCTGTAATATCATTGGTTGACAATTGCAAAAGAAGCTGCCGGTAGTTGATCTTAATGCTTTGCCTCCCCGAGTGCATTCAGCATAGCGAAAAAGAAAGAATTCTCCTCAAGGCAAGTTGGACAAGTTGACTAGTTACTGCTGCATTTTCGAGGAGTGTTCATAAAACACGAAGATGAATTTTGATGCACCAAGGGTATTCCACACAAGATCCCTACAGGATCCGCTGCTCCCATTTGAGAGAGGTATCAGCAAATCCCACCTCAGATGTACCAGGAGGTGAAAGAACTGCTGTCAGACATGTAGCACAACGGCGTGATCTGTGAAAGAGTCCATTGGTGACCCCCATTGTGTTAGTTCGAAATAAAGATGGTATATTGATGTTCTGCATGAACGTCCGAAGGCAGAACGCGCGCACTGTATGGGATTCCTATCTCTTACCCAGGATTAAAGAGCCCCTCTTTCTCCATCCTTGACCTAGCCAGCTGCTATTGGCAAGTCCTGGTGGCCATAGAAGATCATACGAAGATGGCCTTCATCCTCTATATGGGCCAGTTTAAATTAAACCAAATGCCTTTTGGTCAGACAAATGCATCGTGGACTTTCCAACACTTGATGGAGACATGCATAAGGAATCTGAATTTCAAAGCAATCCTGATATATTTAGATGATGTAATCATCTATGCCGCAGCTTTTGAAGAATGCCTTATATGGCTGGAGAAAGTATTGGAGTGATTTTAAAGACACAGGTTAAAAGTCAAAGCCCAGAAGTGTCACTTGTTTAAGTAGGAAATTGAATATCTGGGGCACACTGTGTCTAGTGCAGGAGTGTCTACCCCACCACGGAGAATGTAGTTGCAGTACAGAAGTGGCCCACTCCTACCAACCTGAGAAAACTAAATACATGGGGCTGGTGCTAGCTGGATACCACCACAGGTTTATAAAAGACTTTGTCAAGATTGCAGCACCACTTAATGAGTTGCTGTGAGAAACGTCAGGGGGAGCCAAGCATCAGCCAATCTAGTGGGGCCCTCGGCAAGAGTAAGAATTACAGACATTGAAGATGGTGCTGATGAACCCTCCAATCTTGACTTAAAATTACTTCTCTCAGCCTGTTTTGTTGTACACCAATGGAAGCCTTTAAGGGTTGGGGGCAGTACTCATCCAGGTGCAAGAAAGAAAAGAGCGATTGATCTCATATGACAGTCGGTCGCTGAGGGACACGGAAAAGAATCCTGGCAACTATAGTTCATTCAAACTGAAATTGTTAGCACTGGTATGGGCCATTGCAATAAAATTTGCTAAATATTTGACGGGTCAGAAATACACACATGGATGGATAACAATCTCCTGGCCCACCTGGGGAATGTGAAGCTGGTGGCACTGGAACAGCGGTGTGTCACAAGAATGTTCAAATATCATTATAAGATCTCATAACCATCTAAGTCACAGAACACGCATGCAAACACTCTGTCCTGAGTCACCAAAGCAGGCCTGAAGACAGATGTAGATGAATAGTTTGAAGGTGATGGAATTCTGGACTTAAGGCAGTTTGCCACTACTGTAGTAACCGCCCAGGAATCTAAAGAGGTGTCAAGACCCACCCAGATTTAGGATCATTCTAGAGATGAGTGGATACATCTGCAGCAGTTTGATCTGGAGCTGGTGAAACTGAGAAAGTGGATCACTCTGAGACAAAGGCCTGACCAAGAAACTAGGATTGCCTTACTTACAAGCATCCTGCAGGTACTGGGCCAGTTGGAGGTACTCTTCCTGAAGGATGGCCTGCTGCACCAAAGAATTTGGTTTCCTCAAGAGTTCGATATTAAATGGCAAGTAGTGATCCAGAGTCATTGGTGGTACAGTTGGCTAAAGAAGCTCATGTGAGAAGTGTCCACTTCGGAGTGGAGAAGACCTTTTGATGGTTGCAACTCCTGGTCTATTGGCCCCAACTGCGACAGGAGGTTGAAGAGGCTTGTCAAAAATGTCACTGGCATGCACTGAACAAACCCCTGGATTAATGGGCCAGTATTCTACTACGTGATGATCAGAACATCCCAAAACGACTATGAATATTGCTTTATGATGACCGATCACTTCACCAAGTTCACAGTGGTGACCCCCACATGGGATCAGACAGCTGAAGCTGCATTCAGGGCTGTCTGTCAGGACTTCATTCGCATATATGAGTGCCCAAAGCAAATTCACTTCTGCTAAGGGGCCTGCTTCTAGGGATGAATAATGGACTGGCTTAATCATATCTAGGGTTTGATTATTCCTGAACTACACTTTATCACCCACAAGGGAATGGGGCCTGTGAACGCTTTAACCAGACCCTGTTACAAATGTTGAGTACCCTGGAAGAGGACAAGAAGATGAAGTGTCCCAAATCCAGTAACGGAGCTGGCCTTTGCTAGGACATCAAGTGGGGAGAGGTCCGGTTGGTGCATGCGATGTTTAACACACTTTAATAGACTTCGTCAAGAAGACTTACAGCCTAGCAGGAAAACTCAGTGACCCCCTCTAGGGCCCTCTAGAATTGCTGGAAGAACTTACCTGGCAATTCCTGTGAATGGGCACAATCTCCTTGTAAAGAGAACATTAGCGTTATATAGTGAAAAGCTTTCTTTATTATTGCAATTGTATCATTTCATAGTTCATGGTTAATTTGCATTGTTTAATAACACCAATTGTCTTATTACTACTGCAAATTACACCTTTCTCTGACTGTTCTTGCCTTGTGTCCTCTGTGCTTTGCATTTGTTCACCTGCATTACATAGTCAACTAAACAGGGGTGGCAAAAATCAATTCACATGATGAGGAAATAACTCCAATCTGATGTATGACATTTCTATGATAAATATGGTGCATTTGATCATAGCCTAAGGCATAAGTGTTAGTCACTAAACCATCAGCAGACTAAAACTTACATGACAAAGAAAATTTTTAAGTGCACAAGAAAATAAATAAATCTGTGTTAACAAAATGAACTTGAACTGTTGATTGGCAGAGATAAAGGGTCCAATTAAAGGGATTTTAAGCTAGCTATAGAATGGTACAGGTTGACATATTTCAGTTCAACACTTACCTAATATCTGTCTGCACTTTAGATAACTGCAGGGTTGGTACAATGGACTGTCAAGGCAAGTCATCATTATAGAAATAGCTTAGTGAGAAATATGACATGATATTTCTTTGAAATATTACAAATATGAGTTTTGAAATCTACATTGAGAGTATTCACTTTCTTACGTTATGAATGTGAAGTCTTTGCAGTATGCAGGTGGTGTGCAAAAAAAAAAGAAGTAAATACGTGGAAATCCCTCAGGACAAACTGACTTTTAATAATCTTTGCAAAAAAACATTCAATAATAGGGGCACTTAGAATAAGATCTAATGTTTGGCTGTTCTGTCCCAGACTGTCGCCGGTTATGTAGTCCGATGACATCAGTGCTGTATACAGGTAGCACTGTAGTGTTAAACCTTTAAAAACACTAAACAGTCACTGCCTTATTACGGACACAGTCCTAGGCTTTATGATACTAATTCAATTGGGGCATTTCCTGGAATAAAAAAAGCTAAGTGGCTTCAGAATGGAAAAGCTGCAGTCGAGAATAATCCATAGAAATGAATAGATTAATACTTGCTCTATTCTCTTAAAAAATAGTTTCAGTACTAGTGACAGCTAAAGAAATGATTTAATCTTTGACCTCTAAAGTAATAACATACATCTGTTGTATTTGCTAATCATGTCAGTGACCAATGATGTTTTTAAGTGCCTTAAAACCTATCTTCTAAATTGAGGTAAAAAATTATTTCACCCTTTTCCAACATCAGGTGTATATTTACGCTGATGTTGGACTCCCTCCCTTTGATGTGGGCTCCTGCGGTGAGCCACATCTTTCCCGGCACATGTCAGCTGTTTTGAGCAGCTGACATGTGCCCGAAACAGCCACGGTGCAGTAGTTCGGACACAATCAGAGTTTTTAGATTTATCATTGCAGCAAAGCAGAGAAAGCAAACCCACCCGCCCCAGGTTCTGTAAGTACATAGTCTATAGACAGTGAGCTGCTTATCACAGAATGGCGCGGAATCAGACAAGGACTTACAAGATGCTGTGGCTATTGTAGTCCATGCAATGATAATCACCAGGTGATTAACCCCTTCCCGACCCATGACGCCACGTAGGCGTCATGAAAGTCGGTGCCAATCCGACCCATGACGCCTATGTGGCGTCATGGATAGATCGCGTCCCTGCAGATCGGGTGAAAGGGTGAACTCCCATTTCACCCGATCTGCAGGGACAGGGGGAGTGGTAGTTTAGCCCGGGGGGGGGTGGCTTCACCCCCCCGTGGCTACGATCGCTCTGATTGGCTGTTGAAAGTGAAACTGCCAATCAGAGCGATTTGTAATATTTCACCTATTATAACTGGTGAAATATTACAATCCAGCCATGGCCGATGCTGCAATATCATCGGCCATGGCTGGAAACACTAATGTGCCCCCACCCCACCCCACCAATCGCCCCCCCAGCCCTCCGATTTGTCCGGTACACTGCTCCGGCTCCCCTCCGTCCTGTGCTCCGCTCCCCCCGTGCTCTTGTCCGCTCCCCCCGTGCTCCAATCACCCCCCGTGCTCCAACCACCCCCCCTGCAGTCCGATCCACCCCCCCGTGCTCCGATCAACCCCCCGTGCTCCGTTCAACCCCCCGTGCTCCGTTCCACCCCCCATGCTCCGTTCCACCCCCCCACGCTCCGATCCCCCCCGTGCTCTCCCCCCACCCCATCATACTTACCGATCCTGCCGGGGTCCGTCCGTCTTCTCCCTGGGCGCCGCCATCTTCCAAAATGGTGGGCGCATGGGCAGTGCGCTCGCCGAATCTGCCGCCGGCAGATTCGTTCCAAAGTGCATTTTGATCACTGAGATATATTCTATCACAGTGATCAATATAAAAAAAATAATAAATGACCCCCCCCGCTTTGTCACCCCCATAGGTAGGGTCAATAAAAAATAAAGAATTTTTTTTTCCACTAATGTTAGAATAGGGTTAGGGTTATGGGTAGGGTTAGGGTTAGGGTTAGGGCTAGGGTTAGGGGTAGGGTTAGGGGTAGGGGTAGGGTTAGGGGTAGGGTTAGGGTTAGGGTTAGGGCTAAGGCTAGGGTTAGGGTTAGGGTTTCGGTATATGCACACGTATTCTGGTCCTCTGCGGATTTTTCCGCTGCGGATTTGATAAATCCGCAGTGCTAAACCGCTGCGGATTTACCGCGTTTTTTCTGCGCATTTCACTGCGGTTTTACAACTGCGATTTTCTATTGGAGCAGTTGTAAAACCGCTGTGGAATCCGCAGAAAGAAGTGACATGCTGCGGAATGTAAACCGCTGCGTTTCCGTGCAGTTTTTCTGCAGCATGTGTACAGCGATTTTTGTTTCCCATAGGTTTACATTGAACTGTAAACTCATGGGAAACTGCTGCGGATCCGCAGCGTTTTCCGCAGTGTGTGCACATACCTTTAGAATTAGGCCATGTGCACACGGTGCGGATTTGGCTGCGGATCCGCAGCGGATTGGCCGCTGCGGATTCGCAGCAGTGTTCCATCAGGTTTACAGTTCCATGTAAACCTATTGAAAACCAAATCTGCTGTGCCCATGGTGCGGAAAATACCGCGCGGAAACGCTGCGTTGTATTTTCCGCAGCATGTCAATTCTTTGTGCGGATTCCGCAGCGTTTTACACCTGTTCCTCAATAGGAATCCGCAGGTGAAATCCGCACAAAAAACACTGGAAATCCGCAGAAAATCCGCAGGTAAAACGCAGTGCCTTTTACCCGCGGATTTTTAAAAAATGATGCTGAAAAATCTCACACGAATCCGCAACGTGGGTTGGGTTGGAATTAGGGTTGTGGTTAGGGTTAGGGGTGTGTTGGGGTTAGGGTTGTGATTAGGGGTACGGCTACAGTTGGGATAAGGGTTAGGGGTGTGTTGGAGTTAGAATTGAGGGGTTTCCACTGTTTAGGCACATCAGGGGGTCTCCAAACGCAACATGGCGCCACCATTGATTCCAGCCAATCTTGTATTCAAAAAGTCAAATGGTGCTCCCTCAATTCCGAGCCCCGATGTGTGCCCAAACAGTGGTTTACCCCCACATATGGGGTACCAGCATACTCAGGATAAACTGTGCAACAATTACTGGGGTCCAAATTCTCCTGTTACCCTTGTGAAAATAAAAAAATGCTTGCTAAAAGGAAGCTTGAGGAAAGAAAAATGATTTTTTATTTTCACGGCTCTGCGTTATAAACTTCTGTGCAGCACTTGGGGGTTCAAAGTGCTCACCACATATCTAGATAAGTTCCTTGGGGGGTCTAGTTTCTAAAATGGGGTCACTTGTGGGGGGTTTCTCCTGTTTAGCCACATCAGGGGCTCTGCAAACGCAATGTGACGCCCACAGAGCATTCCATCAAAGTCTGCATTTCAAAACGTCACTACTTCAATTCCGAGCCCCGGCATGTGCCCAAACAGTAGTTTACCCCCACATATTGGGTATCATTGTACTCAGGAGAAACTGGGCAACAAATATTGGGGTCAAATTTCTCCTGTTACCCTTGGGAAAATTAAAAAATTCTGGGCTAAATAATTATTTTTGAGGAAAGAAAACGTATTTATTATTTTCACGGCTCTGCATTATAAACTTCTGTGAAGCACTTGGGGGTTCAAAGTGCTCACCACACATCTAGATAAGTTTCCTTTCAGGGTCTAGTTTCCAAAATGGGGTCACTTGTGGGGGGTTTCTACTGTTTAGCCACATCAGGGGCTCTGCAAACGCAACATGACGCCCACTGAGCATTCCATCAAAGTCTGCATTTCAAAAAATGCAGAAAATAAAAAATTGCAGGCTAAAAGATCATTTTTGAGAAAATAATTTTTTTATTTTATTTTCATGGCTCTGCGTTATAAACTTCTGTGAAGCACTTGGGGGTTCAAAGTCCTCACCACAAATCTAGATTAGTTCCTTTGGGGGTCTAGTTTCCAAAATGGGGTCATTTGTGGGGGATATCCAATGTTTAGGCACACAAGGGCTCTCCAAACGTGACATGGTGTCCGCTAATGATTGGAGCTAATTTTCCATTTAAAAAGCCAAATGGCGTGCCTTCCCTTCCGAGCCCTGCCGTGCGCCCAAACAGTGGTTTACCCTCACATATGGGGTATCAGCGTACTCAGGACAAACTGGACAACAACATTTGGGGTCCAATTTCTCCTATTACCCTTGGCAAAATAGGAAATTCCAGGCTAAAAAATCATTTTTGAGGAAAGAAAAATTATTTTTTATTTTCATGGCTCTGCGTTATAAACTTTTGTGAAGCACCTGGGGGTTTAAAGTGCTCAATATGCATCTAGATAAGTTCCTTTGGGGGTCTAGTTTCCAAAATGGGGTCAATTGTGGGGGAGATCTAATGTTTAGGCACACAGGGGCTCTCCAAACGCGACATGGTGTCCGCTAGCAATTGGAGCTAATTTTCCATTCAAAAAGTCAAATGGCGCGCCTTCCCTTCCGAGCCCTGCCGTGTGCCCAAACAGTGGTTTACCCCTACATGTGAGGTATCGATGTACTCGAGAGAAATTGCCCAACAAATTTTATGATCCATTTTATCCTATTGCCCATGTGAAAATGAAATAATTGAGGCGAAAATAATTTTTTTGTGAAAAAAAAGTACTTTTTCATTTTTACAGATCAATTTGTGAAGTACCTGAGGGTTTAAACTGCTCACTAGGCATCTAGATAAGTTCCTTGGGGGGTCTAGTTTCCAAAATGGGGTCACTTGTGGGGGAGCGCCAAAGTTTAGGCACACAGGGGCTCTCCAAACGCGACATGGTGTCCGCTAACGATGGAGATAATTTTTCATTCAAAAAGTCAAATGGCGCTCCTTCCCTTCCGAGCTTTACCATGTGCCCAAATAGTGGTTTCCCCCACATGTTAGGTATTGGTGTACTCAGGAGAAATTGCCCAACAAATTTTAGGATCCATGTTATCCTGTTGCCCATGTGAAAATGAAAAAATTGAGGCTAAAAGAATTTTTTGTGAAAAAAAAGTACTTTTTCATTTTTACGGATCAATTTGTGAAGCTCCTTGGGGCGTCTAGTTTCCAAAATGGGGTCACTTGTGGAGGAGCTCCAATTTTTAGGCACGCGGGGGCTCTCCAAACGTGACATGGTGTCCGCTAAAGAGTGGAGCCAATTTTTCATTCAAAAAGTCAAATGGCACTCCTTCCCTTCCAAGCCCTGCCGTGCGCCCAAACAGTGGTTTACCCCCACATATGAGGTATCAGCGTACTCACGACAAATTGGACAACAACTTTCATGGTTCAGTTTCTCCTTTTACCATTGGGAAAATAAAAAAATTGTTGCTAAAAGATAATTTTTGTGACTAAAAAATTAAATGTTCATTTTTTCTTTCCATGTTGCTTCTGCTGCTGTGAAGTACCTGAAGGGTTAATAAACTTCTTGAATGTGGTTTTGAGTACCTTGAGGGGTTCATTTTTTAGAATGGTGTCACTTTTGGGTATTTTCAGCCATATAGACCCCTCAAACTGACTTCAAATGTGAGGTGGTCCCTATAAAAAATGGTTTTGTAAATTTCGTTGTAAAAATGAGAAATCGCTGGTCAAATTTTAACCCTTATAACTTCCTAGCAAAATAAAATTTTATTTGCAAAATTGTGCTGATGTAAAGTATACATGTGTGAAATGTTATTTATTAACTATTTTGTGTCATATAACTCTCTGGTTTAACAGAATAAAAATTCAAAATGTGAAAATTGCGAAATTTTCAAAATTTTCGCCAAATTTCCGTTTTTATCACAAATAAACGCAGAATTTATTGACCTAAATTTACCACTAACATGAAGCCCAATATGTCACGAAAAAACAATCTCAGAACCGCTAGGATCCGTTGAAGCGTTCCTGAGTTATTACCTCATAAAGGGACACTGGTCAGAATTGGAAAAAACGGCAAGGTCTTTAAGGTCAAAATAGGCTGGGTCATGAAGGGGTTAAAGATTCAGTCTAATTAAACACCACACAGCCATCAATTTGACACAATGTTGAGTTCAGTGTTTTAACCCATATCTCATGCTTTTCTCAGATTACATAGTGAAAACCTGCTGATAGATTCTCTTTAAACCAGTTGTCTATTTTTGATAATCTGTTTTCAAATACACATACCTTCCAACAAGGTTTTCACACATTTCAATTTTCAGTTTCAATTTTCACATATGAAAAATCCCTATGTAGGGAACCCTTTAGTGACAAGGCCAAATTTTTCAACTCTGCACAGTGTCTCTATATGTGGAAACAACTTTGGAATGTTTCAACATATCCCAGTGTTTTTTGCGACACACTATACTTTATGTTAATGCTAAATTTAAGTCGATATGTTTTTAGTTTATTTATAAAAAATATCAAAAAAAGTGAACATTTTTTTAATGATTATCCTTTTAATACGGATATTCATACCCCACAAATAAATAATAAATAACATTTACCTCCCAAAGAATGTAAGTCCGCAAGGACAGGGTCCCCTCCCCTATGTACCAGTCTGTCATTGTAAATTTGTTTACTGTTAACCAGGGCCGGACTAGCCATTGGGCAGTTCTGGCAAATGCCAGAAGGGTTGTTGCAGTAGTGGGCCGCTGCATGCCGACTCATCCTTCCCTCCTTCAGCACCGCCGCCACATCATTCAACTATACCGATGTCTATGACGCCGGTACAGTTGAATGCAATGATGGAGGAGAGAGTGTCACCTGACGCTCCCTCTCCCATCATTCCCTGCTCTGCCTCTGACACTGCGGGTGCGCGCGCACTCACTGTGTCCCAGGTAGCCACCGAGATAGGAGCAGGGAGAAACGCGGGCACAAGGAAAGGTGAGGAGCTTGTGTTTTTTTTTTACTGGACTGTGGGGCCATTCTAGGGGGAGGAGAGATGTGGGCTCTGCTGTATACTACTATGTGGGCTGTGCTATATACTACTGTGTGGGCTGTTCTGTATACTACTATGTGGGCTGTGTTATATACTACTATGTGAGCTGTGCTATCTACTGCTATGTGGGCTGTGCTGTTTACTACTATGTGGGCTCTGCTGTATTCTACTATGTGGGCAGTGCTGTATACTACTGTGTGGGCTTTGATGTATACTACTATGTGGGCTGTGCTATATACTACTGTGTTGGCTGTGCTGTATACTACTATGTGAGCTGTGCTATATACTACTGTGTGGGCTGTGCTGTATACTACTATGTGGGCAGTGCTGTATACTACTATGTGGGCTGTGCTGTATACTACTGTGTGGCCTCTGCTGTATACTACTATGTGGACTGTGCTATATACTACTATGTGGGCTGTGCTGTATACTACTATGTGGGCAGTGCTGTATACTACTGTGTAGACTCTGCTGTATACTACTGTGTGGGCTCTGCTGTATACTACTATGTGGACAGTGTTGTATACTACTGTGTGGGCAGTGCTGTATACTACTGTGTGGGCAGTGCTGTATACTACTATGTGGGCTGTGCTGTATACTACTATGTAGGCTATGCTATATACTACTGTGTGGGCTCTGCTGTATATTACTATGTGGGCTGTGCTATACTACTATGTGGGTTGTGCTGTATACTACTGTGTGGGCTGTGCTGTATACTACTGTGTGGGCTGTGCTGTATACTGCTAAGTGGGCTGTGCTGCATACTGCTATGTGGGCTGTGCTGTATACTGCTATGTGGGCTGTGCTGTATACTGTTATGTGGGCTGTGTTATCTGCTATGCGGATTGTGCTATATACTATGGGGGTATATTATATTCTATGGGGGAGGCCGTGTTATATACTATGTGGCTGTTATATACTATTGTGGGGGTATAGTATATTCTATGGGGAGGCTGTGTTATATACTATGGGGGCTGCATTATATTCTATGGGGGTTACATTATATACAGTGGGGCAAAAAAGTATTTAGTCAGTCAGCAATAGTGCAAGTTCCACCACTTAAAAAGATGAGAGGCGTCTGTAATTTACATCATAGGTAGACCTCAACTATGGGAGACAAACTGAGAAAAAAAAATCCAGAAAATCAAATTGTCTGTTTTTTTTAACAATTTATTTGCATATTATGGTGGAAAATAAGTATTTGGTCAGAAACAAACAATCAAGATTTCTGGCTCTCACAGGCCTGTAACTTCTTCTTTAAGAGTCTCCTATTTCCTCCACTCATTACCTGTAGTAATGGCACCTGTTTAAACTTGTTATCAGTATAAAAAGACACCTGTGCAAACCCTAAAACAGTCTGACTCCAAACTCCACTATGGTGAAGACCAAAGAGCTGTCAAAGGACACCAGAAACAAAATTGTAGCCCTGCACCAGGCTGGGAAGACTGAATCTGCAATAGCCAACCAGCTTGGAGTGAAGAAATCAACAGTGGGAGCAATAATTAGAAAATGGAAGACATACAAGACCACTGATAATCTCCCTCGATCTGGGGCTCCACGCAAAATCCCACCCCGTGGGGTCAGAATGATCACAAGAACGGTGAGCAAAAATCCCAGAACCACGCGGGGGGACCTAGTGAATGAACTGCAGAGAGCTGGGACCAATGTAACAAGGCCTACCATAAGTAACACACTACGCCACCATGGACTCAGATCCTGCAGTGCCAGACGTGTCCCACTGCTTAAGCCAGTACATGTCCGGGCCCGTCTGAAGTTTGCTAGAGAGCATTTGGATGATCCAGAGGAGTTTTGGGAGAATGTCCTATGGTCTGATGAAACCAAACTGGAACTGTTTGGTAGAAACACAACTTGTCGTGTTTGGAGGAAAAAGAATACTGAGTTGCATCCATCAAACACCATACCTACTGTAAAGCATGGTGGTGGAAACATCATGCTTTGGGGCTGTTTCTCTGCAAAGGGGCCAGGACGACTGATCCGGGTACATGAAAGAATGAATGGGGCCATGTATCGTGAGATTTTGAGTGCAAACCTCCTTCCATCAGCAAGGGCATTGAAGATGAAACGTGGCTGGGTCTTTCAACATGACAATGATCCAAAGCACACCACGAGGGCAATGAAGGAGTGGCTTCGTAAGAAGCATTTCAAGGTCCTGGAGTGGCCTAGCCAGTCTCCAGATCTCAACCCTATAGAAAACCTTTGGAGGGAGTTGAAAGTCCGTGTTGCCAAGCGAAAAGCCAAAAACATCACTGCTCTAGAGGAGATCTGCATGGAGGAATGGGCCAACATACCAACAACAGTGTGTGGCAACCTTGTGAAGACTTACAGAAAACGTTTGACCTCTGTCATTGCCAACAAAGGATATATTACAAAGTATTGAGATGAAATTTTGTTTCTGACCAAATACTTATTTTCCACCATAATATGCAAATAAAATGTTAAAAAACAGACAATGTGATTTTCTGGATTTTTTTTTCTCAGTTTGTCTCCCATAGTTGAGGTCTACCTATGATGTAAATTACAGACGCCTCTCATCTTTTTAAGTGGTGGAACTTGCACTATTGCTTACTGACTAAATACTTTTTTGCCCCACTGTATTATGGGGAGGTGGGCTATATTATATTCTATGGGGTGGCTGCATTATACTCTGGGGTGGCTGCATTATACTCTGGGGTGGCTGCATTATATTCTGTAGGGTGGTGGCTGCATTATACTTTATCCAGGACTATGGGGAATATGTTATACTATATGAAGAACTATGGGGTGCATTATACTATGGGAAGTGAATTGTAATACATGGATGACTATGACGGTGCATTATACTATATGGAGCACTATGAGGAGTGTATTATGCTATATGGAGGACTATGAGGAGTGTATTATGCTATATGGAGGACTGAACAGTGTATTTTAATATATGGAGGACTATAGGGAGTGTACTATACTATGCGGAGGACTGTGGTGCACATTTTAATATATGGAGGACTATGGGGTGTATTTTTCTAAACAAGTAAAATGCTGCATATTCAGAATGTTTTTGCTGGAACAAAAATTATTGTTCTCAGCAGCACAACGCCAGCGTAAACTGTAGATGTGCTGCTGATAACATTATACTGTATGGTGATCTGTTAGTGATCGTTCTGTCCCATCATTATTCCTCAGCTGGTGGAAAGAGGCCGGTAAACAAGCGTTGAACAACTTTAGTATTGTCGATCAAACTCAATTAGCGGCCTGAACTCAGCGCTTGTAAATACTACCAAAATGCTTTTGTGTGATGTGCAATATGTTAGCATTTTGGGGCCCCATTTTTAATTTTGCCTAGGCGTAGGGCCCCACTTTGCCTAAAACCGGCCCTGCCTACAAGTGTACAAAGATATTATACAGTCACCATGTGACAAGGGGGCCTGTCTAACTTCAAATGCCAAGGCTGAATTTTACTTCCAGTCCGACCCTGCTGTTAATGATATCTATAACCCTGTATGTAACCCCTTTCTCATGTACAGCACCATGGAATTAATGGTGCTATATAAATAATATTAATAATAATAATCTGCTTTACAAAAGCACCATTTTTAAAATGTACTTTTATGTTCTTTTATTATGATAGGATGTTATGAAGTTTAATATCGTAGCATCAATTTTTCAAGAAAATATACAACTTTTTTAGGGATTTGAAGTGACTTTGGGGGACCTATATATTGGAAAAATCTCAAATGTGATAACTTTTTAAATACACCATCCCTCAACATATTCACAATTGCTGTATTTTTTTGGACTATAACACCCACCAGACCATAAGACACACCTTTGAGTGGAGGAAATAAGAAAAAAAAATTGAAGCGAAAAATGTGGTCAATTTTGTACTTAATATCCCCTATCCTGGTACATATGGTCCCCTCATCCCCATCCTGGTATATATGGTCCTCTCATCCCCATCCTGGTATGCATGGCACCCTCATCCCTATCCTTGTATGCATGGCCCCTCTTATCCCCATCCTGGTGTGCATGGCCCCCCATCCTGGTATGCATGGCCCACTCATCCCCATCCTGGTGTGCATGGCCCCTCTCATCCCCATCCTGGTCTGCATGGGCCCCTCATCCTTATCCTGGTATGTTTGGCACCTCTCATCCCCATCATGGTATGCATGGGCCCCCTCATCCTTATCCTGGTATGTTTGGCCCCTCTCATCACCATCCTGGTGTGCATGGGCCCACTCATCCTTATCCTGGTATGCATGGCCCCTCTCAACCTCATCCTTGTATGCACGGCCCCTCACATCCCCATCCTGGTGTGCATGACCCCCATCCTGGTATGGATGGCCCCCTCATCCCCATCCTGAGATGCATGGCCTCATCCTTATCCTGGTATGATTGTCCCCATGCCCATCCTGGTATGCAGGGCCTCATGAGAAAAAACATTAAAACATCCCAACATCCCAAAACACAGGTTGTTGTAATATTTTATTGTACTCTCAATCCACCTGAAGACCCTTGCTCTTTAACAAATGAAAAATAATAAAAACAACAATATACATACCTTACGATGATCTGTCACATCCCATGATGTAGATCCATCTGAACGGGTTAAAATATTTTACAGGCAGGAGCTCTGCTATAATGCAGCTGTGCTCGTGGCTGTAAAACCCTGGGGGTTTTACAGCCACGAGCACAGCTGCTTTAGCAGAGCTCCTGCCTGTAAAATATTGTAACCCCTTCAGATGGATTTACAGCATGGGACGTTACAGATCAACGGAAGGTATGTTTATTGTTGATTTATTATTTTTAATTTGTTACAGAACAAGGGTCTTCAGGTGGATTGAGAGAGCAATAAAATATTAAAACAACCTGTGTGTTTATTTCATTAAAATACTTTTTAATAATGTGTGTGTGTTTTATTTAACCCTTTCATACAATTGGATTAATAATGGATAGGTGTCAGAATTGACTCCTCTCCATTATTAATCTGGCTTATTGTCACCTTACAATAGCAAGGTGGAAGTAACCCTTCATTACCCCATATCCCACCGCTACACGGGAATGGGAAGAGAGTGGCCAAGTGCCAGAATAGGCGCATCTTACAGATGTGCCTTTTCTGGGGTGGCTGGGGGCAAATGTTTTTAGCCGGGGGGGGGGGGGAAATAACCATGGACCCTCTCCAGGCTTTTAATATCTGCCCTCAGTCACTGGCTTTACTACTCTGGCGGAGAAAATTGCGCGGGAGCCCACGCCAATTTTTTCCGCGATTTAACCCTTAAATTTCATAGCTAGAGCGCCGAAATTTTGCACATACACACTACTAACATTATTAGTGTGTAACGTGCAAAAAAAGGGGGATATGACATGGTTTACTGTATGTAAACCATGTCTCATATCATGTCGGGTTTAGGCAGGAGAACTGAAAAGCCGGCAATTGAATTACCGGCTTTTCAACATTGTCGCGCTGAAGTATATATATATATATATATATATATATATATATATATATATATATATATGTGTCTCTATGACATACAGTGCCTACAAGTAGTATTCAACCCCCTGCAGATTTAGCAGGTTTACACATTTGGAATTAACTTGGCATTGTGACATTTGGACTGTAGATCAGCCTGAAAGTGTGAAATGCACTGCAGCAAAAAAGAATGTTATTTCTTTGTTTATTTTTTTTTTAAATTGTGAAAAGTCTTTTCAGATGGTCATTTATTATTCAACCCCTCAACCCACCAGAATTCTGTTTGGTTCCCCTAAAGTATTAAGAAGTAGTTCAGGCACAAAGAACAATGAGCTTCACATGTTTGGATTAATTATCTCTTTTTCCAGCCTTTTCTGACTATTTAAGACCCTCCCCAAACTTGTGAACAGCACTCATACATGGTCAACATGGGAAAGACAAAGGAGCATTCCAAGGCCATCAGAGACAAGATCGTGGAGGGTCACAAGGCTGGCAAGGGGTACAAAACCCTTTCCAAGGAGTTGGGCCTACCTGTCTCCACTGTTGGGCGCATCATCCAGAAGTGGAAGGCTTATGGAACTACTGTTAGCCTTCCACGACCTGGACAGCCTTTGAAAGTTTCCTCCCGTGCCGAGGCCAGGCTTGTCCGAAGAGTCAAGGCTAACCCAAGGACAACAAAGAAGGAGCTCTGGGAAGATCTCATGGCAGTGGGGACATTGGTTTCAGTCAATACCATAAGTAACGTACTCCACCGCAATGGTCTCCGTTCCAGACGAGCCCGTAAGGTACCTTTACTTTCGAAGCGTCATGTCAAGGCTCGTCTACAGTTTGCTCATGATCACTTGGAGGACTCTGAGACTGACTGGTTCAAGGTTCTCTGGTCTGATGAGACCAAGATCGAGATATTTGGTGCCAACCACACACGTGACGTTTGGAGACTGGATGGCACTGCATTCGACACCAAGAATACCATCCCTACAGTCAAGCATGGTGGTGGCATCATCATGCTGTGGGGCTGTTTCTCAGCCAAGGGGCCTGGCCATCTGGTCCGCATCCATGGGAAGATGGATAGCACGGCCTACCTGGAGATTTTAGCCAAGAACCTCCGATCCTCCATCAAGGATCTTAAGATAGGTCGTCATTTCATCTTCCAACAAGACAACGACCCAAAGCACACAGCCAAGAAAACCAAGGCCTGGTTCAAGAGGCAAAAAATCAAGGTGTGCAGTGGCCTAGTCAGTCTCCTGACCTTAAACCAATTGAAAACTTGTGGAAGGAGCTCAAGATTAAAGTCCACATGAGACACCCAAAGAACCTAGATAACTTGGAGAAGATCTGCATGGAGGAGTGGGCCAAGATAACTCCAAAGACCTGTGCCGGCCTGATCAAGTCTTATAAAAGACGATTATTAGCTGTAATTGCAAACAAAGGTTATTCCACAAAATATTAAACCTAGGGGTTGAATAATAATTGACCCACACTTTTATGTTTAAAATTTATAAAAATTTAACTGAGCAACAAAACTTTTTGGTTTGTAAGATTTATGCATCTGTTAATAAATCCTGCTCTTGTTTGAAGTTTGAAGGCTCTAACTTATTTGCATCTTATTAAACCTGCTAAATCTGCAGGGGGTTGAATACTACTTGTAGGCATTGTATGTATATATATATATATTATATATATATATATATAATGAAACCCGACTTTGGAGTAAAGATCGCCGACCGCCGACCCGATCCCACAGTGGGATCGGGTCGGGTTTCACGAAACCCGACTTTACTAAAAGTCGGCGACTTTTGAAAATTGCCGATCTGTTTCACTCAACCCTACTCCTTATAGGTTTAAACTATTGAGGAGCTCCCAGTGAGGGGAGATATATATCACCAGTCCAGGCTGGATATATATATATATACATATATAATAATCTTTATTTTTTTATATAATCTTTATTTTTATATAGCGCTAACATATTCCGCAGCGCTTTACAGTTTTGCACACATTATCATCACTGTCCCCGATGGGGCTCACAATCTAGAATCCCTATCAGTATGTCTTTGGAATGTGGGAGGAAACCGGAGTGCCCGGAGGAAACCCACGCAAACACGGAGAGAACATACAACCTCTTTGCAGATGTTGTCCTGGGTGGGATTAGAACCCAGGACCCCAGCGCTGCAAGGCTGTCACTGTCAGAGTTCCTCACTAACACAATACAGTATGCTGCCACTAGTTCCTCATTAGATATAAGCCCCGTCTGACAACAGGCTTATATCGGGTCAGAAACCAACCCCGGGAGTGTATAGTAACCAACCAAGCATGTGGACGTGGGGATTCGTGAATAGAGATAAAAGAGCAGCCCAAGATTAATATTATATTTCATCACCGAAAGGTGCACTAGAAAGATACCAGTATATATATATATATACATATATATTTATATGTATATATATATATATATACAAGAACAATATACAAGTATAGAGTCAGGAGTAAAGTACAAGTGTAGGATACAGATAATTACAATTACCGTGTTATGTAGCATGTGACCACAGGGAGGTGCTGATGAAACAGGTCCAAATCTTTGTTACGTGACTCTCTAGCTGCATCAGCTAATGGGCCTCCTGCTAGTAGAAAAACTCAGTCCAAAATGAGGAGCTGTCTATTATCCCCTAGGCTGCTCCCTCCCACATGCTTTGCCAACCCCTAGGCTGTGCTGCCTCTCTCCTCCCATATCGGAGAGCATGTTTTTCTGGCCAGAAACACGGATGCCCATAACTTTCCACCCAAAGCTCTAAATGGGTCAGTGATGACGCCACTGGTTTCTGCTGGATTTTTTCTGTGCAGGGAGACCAAATATGGCTACTGTATTTAATTTCTGGTAGCTATTCTTTATAACTCAAAAATGCAGAGTTCTAGAGGTGGCTGCATGGTATGGGCTTGTGTGAAAAAGAATGCAGATTCTGATTATGTGCTCAGCTAGGTTCAAAGATATTGCAATCTTTTATAATAGGTCATTTTCTAGATTCAATATCTCAGAAGCTTGTGCTGTTGAGCCTGGGATCTGCGGTGCCAATATGTCTGCAAGTCAACCTGAGTCCAACAAAAGAAGATAGTTAGCTGGTAACTGCACAAGAGTTCACAACCCTGTGATAACTGCTGGACTTGGTGCTGGGGGACACAGTGTCCATGCCTTTTGGCCCCCCTAGGGAGAGTTTCAAAGGCCTTTTTTGCTTGAACTAATTCAAAAAAAGTGATTGGTCTGCCCTGTCCAAGGAAGTGCCTTCGAATGAGGTCCCATTGTTTGATATGTATTTGACTTTCCTTTTGGCCTTGGGGGAATGACATAAGTGGGGGCTGAGTTTGACAGCAAGTATTTTGGGCCAACCTGTATCTGATAGAGAATTCTATCAGATATCAAAATTATATCAATTAGATATCATTTTCCCATATCTTACACCCCCATTTTCCTCCATTTTTTTTTAGAAAAAAAGCGTGTCTTATAGTCCAAAAAATATGGTAGTTTATGAACTCTTTAGATGCTTTTGAGGAATTAATGCAAAGCGGCATAACCGGAATGAAAAAAGTTATTTTTACCACCTAAATGTTGCTAACTTCTTGACAGGTCAGTATAAATGGCAGACGGTAAGGCCATTATTTGGCTGTGAATTGGCATAGTTGGCATGGTAACATAAGGATCCATAATCATGATTTCAGGATGCTGATGGGATTAAAGAGGGAGCCTCCACATCTGCTAACCATTTAGATTCTGCAGTCAGTATTGACAGCAGCATCAAAGGGGTAACAATTGGTAAAATTATTGTGAGACTCCAGAGTTGGGCTTAGGACTAACATTACTTAGCAGGGTCCATGTGTTTCCTTGTCTTCTCATGGGTCCAGGGTCGGGAAAAAGTATTTTGATGTCCTAGGCAGATGAAGCCAATGGCACCTCCCTCCCACCCCAAAGCAAGGGAATAGCTCAGAGACTATGGAACTAGGGTACTAGTACCAATAATACTCATCCCCCCTTTCATTCAGATGGGTTAGGTAGCAAACTCTGATAACCACTTTCAGTAGAATTGTTAGCTTTCTCACAAAAAGGCATTAAAATAAAAAAAAGTGGTACACTTTAGAGATGTGACATAACAGGGAGTGCAATTTAAATATTGAATAAATCAGCGTGAAAAAAAGTGGTATTTATCTCTGACGTCCTATATTTTAAATATAGAACACAAGAATAGTCATAGACACTAAAAAGCATAACTATGATTGTGGCCATTTGGTTGCAATTAAGGTGTCCCACATTTGGCAAATACCTTCATGGAAAGTAAACAGACCCCAATATGAATAAAGGGATATGTTCTGATGGTTTTTGCATTCATCATGTTACAAATACAGCTTGCACAAAACTGATGGTGGTTCTGGTTATGTATTATGGTACTGGTGACATATTCATGTAGTGATGATTGTTCCGATGCTGTATTCATATAGTGATAATGGTTCTGGTGATATATTCATCACGAAAGCCATCATTTATACATGAATACGAACCCAAAATCATTATCAGATGATATTAGAGCACCAAAGACATCAATAGTACATGAATATGGCACATCATCAGTAAATAAATGTATCGCTGGAACCACCATCAGTACATGAGTGTCATCAGAACCACCATCAGCACATGAACACATCACCAGACCCACCATCAGTACATTAATACGTCACCATAACCACCATTACTACATGAATGCATCACTATATCCACCATCAGTACATGAATACATCAAGAGACCAACCACCAGTACTTGACTACACCAAACGAACTACGAAAAGTAAATTAATACATCACCAGAACTACCATCAGTACATGAGTACATCACCAGAACCACCATAATAAGTGCATGAATATATGACTAGAACCAAGAGTACTTGAATATAAGAACCAAGCTTAGTACTATGATCAATTGTAATATCAAGTCAGCCCCATAAACAATTATTCCCCCCTTTTCACAGCCCCTCAGATAATTTCTCCCATCTGCACAGCCCTTCAGTATATTATCCCCATCAGCACAGCCCCTCTGTTTATACCCCCTCTGCCTGGCCCCTCAGTTGATTCCCCATATCTTCACAGCCCTTCAGTTTATTCTCCCATCAGCTCAGCCCTTCAGTGTATTCCCCCATCTGTATCACCTCTCATTTTATTACCCACCATTTGCCATCTGCACAGCCCCTCATTTTATTCCCCCATCAGCACAGACCCTCAGTTTATTCCCACCCATCAGAGACCCTCACCTCATTTTATTCCCCAATCAGCCATTATTCCCATGGAGAGCAAGGCAGATGACAGCTCCTCTGCTTCTGTCCCTGACTGCGCATATAGCAATTGTATTCGCATCTGACGGTGCATGTCCTACCACCAAGAAATGACAGATGTTTTTTGAATGTTTCTCTGTCCAAGTTACCACCTGCTCCTTCTCTGCTTCCTCCATCGCGTCCTCATTTGGTCAGTGTAATACATGCACCACCATCTTCAGCAAAGCCAAGGGGAAATGACAGCAAGCTTATCTAAAAGTCATCTATTTTGGGGTAAAAATCAGACACTGCCGTCATTGGTGCTGCTGAACTTCAAGCCCAGCCTGGTGGCGTGCGATAACGGGCAAAATCCATAGCAGCTCCGGGCCTAGCCCTTTTGACACACATCCCTTGCCTGATGCATGTGCTGAATTTAATGGTGCAGAGCTTCCAGAAAAATTACCCTGAGATATCAAAGCTGCTGCATAAAATGTGGGCTGTATATGCTCTCTTTCAGTATTTTCCACTCTGCTGCTGCTTTCCTGTTTGCACTGCAGCATCACTTCTGCCTTCCCACTCACCTGGAGAGACTGTGTGTTGCTATCCCACTTCTATGCCTTTTTAAAAAAAATGGTTCAGGCATTGATGGATGAGGTAGTGGAACAAGAGGAAGAGGAGGAGAAACGACAATTCACACTATTATCAGGCCAGACATGGCTCCTGTACCAACAGCGGCCAGGTACACAACTGTCCTGCCAGGGGACAGTTTTAGAGGATGATCATGAGAAGGAAACGTGTACACAGCAGGGTGGCATTGAAAGCAGCTCATGGTCATCACTGGAGCTGCGGGATTCAGATAACACAGGCGATACACTTCCTGCCGAGGACAGCTTCTCATTGCCACCAGGCAGCCTGGCACACATAAGCAAATACAGACTGCAATGCCTATGCAATAACCGCCGAGTTGTCTGTATTGTTACCAAGCTGATTACTGCGTGGCTACCCTGTTGGATCCCCCCTACAAAGACTATATATCAATCCTTTACTTCAATAACTGGAGCATGATTGGAAAATGTGATAATATAAGCTCACGCTGTTAGATGCACTGCTAGTGGCGTTCCTATCTGACACTGGGGGCTCAGTGGAAGCCCAGCCAGAGGAGAAGGAGGAAGTTGTCAACACAGCTGAGGCACTGGCACCACCTCTGAAGGGAGAGTTAGCCTGGATAAAATGTGGAAAACCTTCCTCAGCACACCACAACATTCAGAATCATAATCTGATATGATCCGCATTAGCAGGAGGCAGCATTTCAACAACATGGTAGAAGAGTATATGGCCATACGTCTCCATGTACTGAGTGATGGGATTGCCCCATTTAACTTCTGGGTCTCCAGATTAGACATATGTCATTTCCCTTCATGCCATGGAGGTACTGGACTGCCCTGCAGCAAGTGTACTGTTGGAACATATGTATAACACTGCAGTGTGTGTGATCACAGACAGGCGCATCCGCCTGTCCACAGCCAATGTGGGCAAGCTCACATCCATTAAAATTAACAGTGCGTGGACTCCGCAGGACTTGTCAGTACCTTCAGCTGAATGGAGAAGTATATCAGCCACACCCATCCATTGTTATACTCCACCATAGATTGTTCATTCTATTTGCCATTCCCAATGTTTTTGTGCCTCCCAAAATAAAGTTCAAGAAAAAAAAGGCTGCTCTTTAGATTACCCCTACAGAGGATGTTTTACTGAGTTCACCAACACAGGATTTTCGGCAGAGTACTGCCACTGAGATGAGTGAAGAGTACACACACAGAGACTTTTTGGCAGAGTACACACACATAGTCTAACACTGTCCCTCACTTGAGCGTCGTCATTTCCCTACTCTAATTAGAGCACAATGGAGGAGCCACCCATTATATGGCAGATAATCAGGCAGGGTCACATGGTGTGCTGGTCAATACTTGGAATGGTTGTAGTGGCTCTAGACGTGCCCACAGTCTAAAAGCTTGTTGATTAGCTGCGCCGCAGCCTTTCAACAAACTTTACTTGGCAGCCATACACCAACAATACAACGAACTTCTGGGAAAAGTCCGTGTTTGGAGTTCAGCACTGGACACTAGGTGTCCAGTGCAAAATCAGAACTTTACAGTTCGGGTTCGCTCATCTCTACTTATTTCTATTAGATGATATTGACATTTGACATCAAGAAATACAAGATGGTACACAACTTGACTTGGCCTCAGAATTTTTTGGGGGATGATTTAAAAAAAATTGTGATTTGGATTTAAAATGTTTGGGAAGATGAGTCCCTCTTCCACAACTACCACAGACACATGGATGGTACAGTGAAACTGCGAATGATCATTAGATCAATTAATTTTGCCTTCTTTTGGGACTTTCTGTCTACAGATGGCTATAAACATAGTGAATTTGTCAATGAATGCATGAAAAGAAGCTAACATGTTGTGGGCTGTGGAAAAGATGTATGCGACCAAAAAAAACACTTACTTAGAGCAGATAATATTTATATGAGACAACATGAAAGAGAACAAGAGAGCAGAAAGCAAGAAGTTGACTTGTCATCTGAAAAAAATTGAGACAATTTTTAAAAAGACTGTGAAGTGGATTGGATTGGAAAAAGTTTGGAAGATTAGTTCCTCTCTCACGGCTACCATGTATATGTGACGCCTCAGAGTCCTGGTTGTCACAGTGGCATTGCTTTCCTCACGGATGTCACGCTTGGAAGCAAGGGATGATCTCTTCTATCAGGTAATCACAATGTACACAACACAACATGTTCACACTCTGGGCCAGAAGGGGGAGCTCTGATCCTGGTTTTCAAGGGAACTTCCCTATTAATACATTCTGGCTTGGAGGGAAAGCAGTCAGTCGGTCCAGGAAGACCAAGGGAGAAGGAAGTCTGACAGAGGGACAGAGGAGAGAAGGCCCGACAGTAGACTGGAGCAGTCTGAGGCCGGAAGGAGAGTTGGTGAAAGCCAGAGAGGAGCTTGTCACTGAACTTCAGTTGATATAAACATAAGGATGAATGACCTCGGGGAGATCAAAACATCCAACACCGCGGAGACACCATCATGTGTTTCTCAATGCAGTGAGAAACACGTGATGGTGTCTCCGCGGTGTTGGATGTTTTGATCTCCCCGAGGTCATTCATCCTTATGTTTATAGTCCTTTTACTAGGCACTGCTCCTAATAGCCAGTTTCCTACTCCACACTTATGAGGGGCAAGTACCCCGAAACAGCTGTCTGTGGATGGATACCATGTTTTGGCATAGGTGGTTTTCCTTTTTGGATGCTGCCCTTCCCGTGGTTGTTTCTTCCCGGTGAAAGACCTGGCTATTTATTGCTTGCATTGAGAAACACGTGATGGTGTCTCCGCGGCTTTTCTACATGAACTTCAGTTGAGGCGGAGCTGGTACAATAGGAGAACAGCTGAGCAGATGTGAGGGTCTGCAGCTCCTGGCGGGAAGAGGAAAGAAGAGAGACGTGTGAGGGGCCATGCAGCCATGAGAAAGAGTTGCAGCTCCTGGACAGGGAAACATAGAGAAGGAAAAACAGCGTAAAGTGAGTGTGCAGGAGAGCGAAGTGCAGGTGAGTAACACCTGGGGAGGACAGCAGCCTATGGGCTATCTCCCTGTGGAGTGTAGATTCCCGGTAGCCGGAAGACCGAAGTTGTGACAGACTCTAGGAGGCACAGCAGAACTGACAGGACAGCTGGATTATTACAAGTAACCTGTCCGCCCTAATACCCAGGAGGCACAGTTGCACATAGAGGCCGGGTCGTGATAGAGACCCTATAAAAAGGCTTGAGTCACCTGTCATACAGGTTTGTGTCCCACCTTTATGGAGGACAGAGAGAACTGTGAATACCTTGCCAGAAGCCATAGGCAGTAAGGGACTATAATACCACCGCACTGATAGGAAGGCTTCTAACTCCACCTGGTAAAGGGGACTCTGAACTTGCTTCCAAGCCGGCCGGACCCTGCCTATACCTGTGATCTGGTGCCCTGGACTGCGGTTGCCTGAAGCCTTCAGTAAACCAGGTAAAGAGACTGCAAACCTGTGTCCTCCGTTCTTTACTGTACCGCTCACAATCCTCATCTATACACCGGGAGCCCTGGGGACCTACTTCACCTGTTGTAAGTTATTCCATCTAGCTGCCATAACATCACCCCACAGGACCCCTTTAAGCAGCGTCAGTCCCCACTGACCGAACACCACAGATGGCATCACAAATACAAACTTTATTCAGTTCCCTTTACATGGGCACCCAGGGCCCAGGACCAGGTCGCCGCCACGTGACACATCCCCTTAAGTACCGGACCCAGTACCGATTACCCCACTCCCCTGGCGGATGACTCATATACACAGCTTGTACAGTGAAACTGTAAATGGTTATTAAATCAGTTAATTTTGCCTTCTTTTGGGAATTTCTGTCCAGACATGACTAAAAACAGTTTGAATCTGTCAATTAATGTATGGAAAGAAGCTATCATGTTGTGGACTGTGTAAAATATGTATGTGTATAGAAGGAACACTCATTTCTAGCAGATGATGTTTATATGAGACTACATGAAACAGAACAAGATGGTAAAAACCAAGAACTTGACTTGGCCTCTGAAATTTTTTTGTGACAACTTTAAAAAGATTGTGAGGTGGATTGGATTGGAAAAAGGCTGATAGGGCACTGTGCATCAGGCTATAGGGCACACTACACCAGGCTATTATGGCAATCTGCACCAGGATGTTATGGAACTCTACAACAGACTATTATGAAACTCTACACCGGGCTATTATGGCACTCTGCACCAGACTGTTAGGGCACGCTGCACCAGGCTGTTATGTCACTATACACCAGGCTGTTATGGCACTCTGCACCAGTGCCAAGGATAAAATGTAAATGCTATCCATGATCTGGCTTTTATACAGGCCTAGTCATGGGTTGCATTGGCCAATCACAGCTATGCCACTACTTGGCGTGGCTGTTATGGCTCCAAAAGTGCCCACAGCCTAAAATCTTGCTGATTGCATGTGCTGCAGCCTTTCAAGAAACTTTATTAGGCAGCGAAGCTAAACAATAAAATGGACTTCCGTAAAAAAGTCCATGTTCAGAATTTGGCATCAGACATCAGGTGTCCGGTACAAACCCTAAACTTTGCAGCTTGGATTCGCTCATCCCTAATTAGGATATTGAGAAATTAGCTGTGCCAGAGCACAAGTCAACAATTCAAAAATTCCATCATGGTGGTAACCAAAAATGTAAAGTTTAAATTTCATGTACAATTAAAATTCACAGTAGCAAAGGGGTGTAATGGCTAAATTAATCTGGAAGTTGTCATGCAGCTGCAGTGCAGTACAGCGCAACCTTCACCAGGGGGAGTTTTATAGGGACGCGAGACTGCACACCCTGAGCAGCTGAACAGATGCCACCTAGTAGCAAGAGAGTAATCAGAAAAGCCGAGTCAGGGCACAAGATAACATGCCAGTACTAAAAGGATTTAAAAAGAAAGGATAGTCAGGACATAGCAAGAGATCAGTAAACCAGGGCGAGCAAAATACGGTACAATAGGGACAAATCAAGACAGAGTCAATAGCCAAGCCAGGAGGTCAGAATCAGAGAATGAAGCAGAGCAGACATACGCAGGGAAAGGGCAGACAGAGGGGGATAACAGACTCAGGGCAAATCAGGGTTCACAGCAGGACAAACCAAGGGTTTCCAGAGTCAGGTTCACAAGCCTAAGACAGAACTATAAATGACACTGCCAGCAAGATCCATGGGAGCTAAATAGCAAACCTGAACCCAGAACGAGGCAGAGCAAAGATAACCCTTGACATGATCCGTCCAAAAAATGGCAGACACTAATAAACCCTGGAACGGATCATGACAGAAGTTAAATAGAGCTACTGTATGCAAAATAAATACAGGTTAGTCTTCAAATCAGTAAAGATGAAGATCCAAGATGAAGCACAGCTTCAAAATCATTTTTATTGTCCTGGTAGCAAAGTCTATTGTATACTCTTTATTCCAATTAAGTTTTTTTTTCATCTTTACATTTTAGGAATAGTATATAGCCAATAGATCAATGGCTATAGCTATTAAATTTAAGGGTTAAATCGCGGAAAAAATTGGCGTGGGCTCCCGCGCAATTTTCTCCACCAGAGTGGTAAAGCCAGTGACTGAGGGCAGATTTTAATAGCCTAGAGAGGGTCCACGGTTATTGCCCCCCCTGGCTTAAAACATCTGCCCCCAGCCACCCCAGAAAAGGCACATCTGGAATATGCGCCTATTCTGGCACTTGGCCACTTTCTTCCCACTCCCGTGTAGCGGTGGGATAGGGGCAATGAAGGGTTAATGTCACCTTGCTATTATAAGGTGACATTAAACCAGATTAATAATGGAGAGGCGTCATAATTGACACCTATCCATTATTAATCCAATAGCATGAAATGGTTAAAAAAACACACACACAATATTGCAAAGTATTTTAATGAAATAAACACACAGGTTGTTGTAATATTTTATTGCTCTCTCAATCCACCTGAAGACCCTCGACCTGTAACAAATTAAAAATAATAAACCAACAATATCTCATACCTTCTGCCGATATGTCCCACGCTGTAAATCCATCTGAAGGGGTTAAATAATTTTACAGGCAGGAGCTCTGCTATAATGCAGCTGTGCTAGTGCCTGTAAAACCCCAGCGATTGAATGGAAAGTAGGTCAATGACCTGTAGTTACCATCATTCGCGGTGATGCGCCCTCTGCTGGATGTCCTCATATGAACTCGAGCCTGGGAACTTTTCTGAATATTTTCCCACGCTCGAGGTCATATGAGGACATCCAGCAGAAGGCGCATCACCGCGAATGAAGGTAACTACAGGTCATTGACCTACTTTCCATTCATTCACTGGGGTTTTACAGCCACGAGCACAGCTGCATTAGCAGAGCTCCTGGGTGTAAAATTATTTAACCCCTTCAGATGGATTTACAGCATGGGACGTGACAGATCATCGGAAGGTATGGGATATTGTTGTTTTTTTATTTTTCCTTTGTTACAGAGCAAGGGTCTAATAAAATATTACAACAACCTGTCTTTATTTCATTAAAAGACTTTGTAATAATGTGTGTGTGTGTTTTTTAACCATTTCATACAATTGGATTAATAATGGATAGGTGCCATAATTGACGCCTCTCCATTATTAATCTGGCTTAATGTCACCTTACAATAGTAAGGTGACATTAACCCTTCATTACCCCATATCCCACTGCTACACGGGAGTGGGAAGAGAGTGGCCAAGTGCCAGAATAGGCGCATCTTCCAGATGTGCCTTTTCTGGGGTGGCTGAGGGCAGATGTATTTAGACAGGGGGGGGCAATAACCATGGACCCTCTCCAGGCTATTAATATCTGCCCTCAGTCACTGACTTTACCACTCTGGCGGAGAAAATTGCGCGGGAGCCCACTCCAATTTTTTCTGCGATTTAACCCTTAAATTTAATAGCTACAGCGCCCAAATTTTGCACATACACACTACTAACATTATTAGTGTGGAATATGCAAAAAAAATGGGGATATGACATGGTTTACTGTGTGTAAACCATGTCTCATATCATGTCGGGTTTAGGAAGGAGAAATGAAAAGCCGGCAATTGAATTACCGGCTTTTTTGCTATATCGTGCTGAAGTAAATATAAATACAGTATATATATATATATATACATATATATATATATGTCTCAATGACATATATATATAAATAAAAAACGAAACCTGACTTTGGAGCGAAGATCGCCGACCTCCAAACCGATCCTACAGTGGGATCGGGTCGGGTTTCATGAAACTCGACTTTGCCAAAAGTCGGCGACTTTTGAAATTGGCCGATCCGTTTCGCTCAACCCTAATCATCATCAAACCTCTACCCAAACAAAAGATTATATTTCTGTGTGTTGCCACTAAATGTGGTGACCTATTAAAACAGACATAAAGGGAAGGTACCGTGTTTGCAGATCATTAATAAATCAATGTAATGTAGCATGACATGCTGTTATAACCAAGTTTTGAATGCATTTGAAACATATTTTGTGTATTATAGAAGTTTAAAGAAGGCACTGGGGGCTGACATCTTGCATTCAAAGTAGCAGCATGACACTTTCAGTGTCATAATACAGCACCCAATGGTCATAGGAGATAACAGACTGGACTCCGGCCCTATCTATTGTAATGGAACTGTCACTGCTGTGAACTGGACATGCTTCTGTGGGCTGCACAATTCACAGTAGTGGGAGTGTTCTGCTGCCATATTCAAGGAGCCCTCGGAACTGCTAACATAAGCAGTACTGCTTCCAGCAGAACAGATCATAGATTGATGGCTGACGGGAGTAAAGCCCCCGTCACACAAAGCGAGATCGCTAGCGAGATCGCTGCTGAGTCACAAGTTTTGTGACGCAACAGCGACCTCAGTAGCGATCTCGCTATGTGTGACACGTAGCAGCGACCAGGCCCCTGCTGTGAGATCGCTGGTCGTGTCGGAATGGCCTGGACCTTTTTTTGATCGTTGAGGTCCCGCTGGGTAGCACACATTGCTGTGTTTGACACCTTACCAACGACCACATGACAGGACGTCCCTCATTGAGGTCTGTTAATCGTCATGAAATAGCTGCCATGTGACATCGTTGTACAGGTCGCTACAGGTCGCCGCATCGCTGCTGAGTGATTGGGGAGATCTCACAGTTTGACATCTCACCAGCGACCACATAGCGACGCAGCAACGATCCCTGACAGGTCGTATCGTTGTCAGGATCGCTTTAGCGTCGTTAAGTGTGACGGGGCCTTAAAATTCAGGAGAAAAATATGGGCAGAATAGCAGAGACATCAAGGAGGGACAGTGTACCATTAGCATTATCGGAGCAGGAGCTGTCAGCTGCTCCACAGCAGTTGTGATTCATCCCTTAGTAAGATAAGATAAGGACCTGCAGGTCTCCAGTGAATGGCCAGGCATTGTGAAGGTGGTGAGAGAATCATGTATTCTGGGTGCGAAAGACTGATGGGAAAGAGAGAGAAACAGTAACTGCTGGTGATAGCAGATCACAGGGTAGTCACCCACAAAATGGCGCTGCTCTGTGATGCTACTCTTCATTCTGCCCCAGGGATGTGATGTCAGCAGTTACTGCCCCAATTTTGCTGCTAACAGTAAAGCTGGTTAGTCTTACTATAGCTGCTTGATGTCTAAAACGGAAAATGCTCCCCCTAGTGGTAAATATATTTATTTGTAAGAAAATATATAATATTTTTCATATAGAAATGTTTGCAAATAGAGCAAACATTGTATTAATACATTTTAATTATTATTTTAAGCTTAATTTCACAACAAAACAAACTATAAGAAAAATGGTGGCACCTTTTGCTTTAATTGAAACAAAGAACATACAATTGACTACCAGGATGGTAAAAATGGTGACCGTAAAATGTGCTTCATTGTGGATTTCTTATTTTTTTCCCATTTTCAATGTTGGCTTTTGGAGATGCTTTGCGTGGGAAAGCCTGAGCAACTTATAAACTTCACTAAGTGTTTGTTCATTTACAGTTATAACCTTAGCCATCTTATTAAAGGGTTAATTTTACATTCCAAAATGTGTTACATCTTTTTATTGTGAAGTAACCATTATAAAGGGAACCTGTCACTGTGAAATGCATTCTAAACTGCAGGTATCATCTTACAGACCAGAAGGAGGTGAACAGATTAATACATAGTTTTTTTGCTAAAAGATTCTGTATAGCCTGTGTTTTAATCATTTAATACTCTTCTCTGGCATTTTCAGTCCTGTGGGCGGTCCTATCAGTGACTGACAGCTGTAATTGAATATGCATGCATAAAGGGATAGGTGTCAGTCACTGATAGGACCGGAAATCCCATAAAGAGCAAAGGATTATTTATGAAAATTCATGTTATCTTAAAACTATCCCCATTAAATTATGTACCAATCTACTCAGCTCCCCTGCTCTATAACATACTGCCTGCAGATTGGACTGCATATTCATGGTGACAGTTTCTCTTTAGAGGCTTTGTGCTGCTGGATAAAATTGATACGTGTTTGACAGGTTGAAAATGATGGAGAAGTGAGACAAGCACAAACTTGACAGACAATGTGTAATAGAAGAGTGCCCCTTGAATAGACACAATGTGCTATACAAATAGCGCAGGGCGATAAATGACAGCTTGGAACATCAGTGAATAGATGTAGCAACCACCAGCTTTGCAGTTGTTTAATGACTTACAGACATATTTGACATGTCCATCCTGAGAGAGTCAAGGCATTCTTTTAGATTAGTTCATCTACAGTGGGGAAAAAAATTCACCCACGAATTGTGCAAGTTCTCCCTCTTAAAAAGATAAGAGAGGCCTGCAATTGACATCATAGGTAGACCACAACTATGAGAGTCAAAATGAGAAAACAAATCCAGAAAATCACCGTGTCTGATTTGGCAATATTTATTTTGCAAATTATGGTGGAAAATAAGTATTTGCTCACCTAAAACATGCAAGATTTCTGGCTCTCACAGACCTGTAGCTTCTTCTTTAAGAAACTTCTCTGTCCTCCACTCATTACCTGTAGTAATGGCACCTGTTTGAACATGTTATCTGTATAAAAGACACCTGTCCACAACCTTAAACAGTCACACTTAAAACGACACTATGGTGAAGACCAAAGAGCTGTCAAAGGACACCAGAAACAAAATTGCAGCCCTAAACCAGCCTGGGAAGACTATGTCTGCAGCTTGGTGTGATTAAATCATCTGTGGGAGCAATAATAAGAAAATGGAAGACATACAAGACCACTGATAATCTCCCTCGATCTGGGGCTCCATGCAAGATTTCACCCCATGGAGTCAAAATGATCACAGGAGCGGTGAGCAAAAATCCCAGAACCACACAGGAAACCTAGTGAATGACCTGCATAGAGCTGGGACCACCGTAACAAAGGCTACCATCAGCAACACACTACGCCGCCAGGGACTCAGATCCTGCAATGCCAGATGTGTCCCTCTGCTTAACCCAGTACATGTCCGGGCCCGTCTGAAGCTTGCAAGAGAGCATTTGGATTATCCAGCAGAGTATTGGAAGAATGTCATATGCTCTGATGAAACACAAAGTAGAACTGTTTGGTAGAAACAAAACTCATCCTCTGTCGAGGAGACAGAATGCAGAGTTGCATCCAAAGAACACCATACCTACTGTGAAGCATGGTGGTGTCAACATCAGGTTTTGGGGCTGTTTCTTTGCAAAGGGACCAGGACGACTGTTCCGTGTGCATGAAAGAAAGAATGGGGCCAAGTATCGTGAGGTTTTGAGTGCAAACCTGCTTCCATCAGCAAGGGCAATGAAGATGAAATGTGGATCAGTCTTTCAGCATGATAATGATCCCAAGCACACCGCCAGGGCAACAAAGGAGTTGCTTCACAAGAAGCACATGAAGGTCCTGGAGGGGTCTAGCCAGTCTCCAGATTTCAACCCCATAGAAAACCTTTGGGGGGAGTTGAAAGTCTGTGTTGCTCAGCAACAGGCCCAAAACATCACTGCTCTAGAGGAGACCTGTATGGAGTAATGGGCCAAAATACCACTAACAGTGTGTACCAACCTTGTGAAGATTTACAGAAAACGTTTGACCTCTGTCATTGCCAACAAAGGATATATAACAAAATATTGAGATGAACTTTTATTAATGATCAAATTACTTATTTTCCACCATAATTTGCAAAATAAATTTTGCCAAATCATACAAGGTGATTTTCCAGATTTGTTTTCTCATTTTGACTCTCATAGTTGTGGCCTATCTTGGGAGAACTTGCACAATTGGTGGCTGACTAAATACTTTTTTTCCCAACTGTGCTAACATATGCGCATCAAGTTGTGAACTCTTTTATGAAGATAGAAATAATATATGGCATATATTGTATTCATGCTTTTTTATTATGTTTTGTTTATATATCGCTATCTTATTCCACAGCACTTTACAGACATTATCTTCGCAGTCCCCATTAGGGCTCACAATCTACATCCCCTATCAGTATGTCTTTTGTGTGTGTTTAAGGAAACTCATACAAACATGGGAAGAATGTACAAACTCCTTGCAGATGTTGTCTTTGGTGGGACTTGAACCCTGGACCCCAGCGCTGCAATGCAACAGTGTTAAACCAATCAGACACTGTGCTCTCTTTAACTGTTCCAAAACTCAACGTACAGGCAATGGTTGAATCCCAAATCATCGAGCCCTGTTGGAAAGATTCCTACTTCTATTTCCTCAAGGCCAAGATTGCTAGTTTCTTTTGATCAGGGTTGCTAAGTTTTGGTTTCTAGACTATAAAACAAGCTATAGTTCAACCTGTTTATCTCACTTTCCCAAAGTTCTTTTCAATGCAAATATCAACTTTTTTGCTAACTTTTGAGCGCTGTGATGGACCCTATCACAGTTATCAAAAGCCCAGTAATTAGAAAATAGGACAAACACTTGGGCTGTACTTCGCTGTGTGCCAATGTGATCTCGTTCCCCCGTGTCATCCCCATTAGTAAGATTAAATGTAATTTTTTTATTTTAGATTTTTTATTTCTTTCATTCTATGCTGTTAGGGATAGGGGTGAGGGTTAGGATTAAGATTAGGATTAATCTTAAGGTTAGGTAATGAGCTAGGCTTAAGATTCGGCTTAGGGTTGGGGTTAGGCTTAAGGTTAGGGTTTTTTCAAAAAAATGATAAAAATTATGATGATATGATGACCTAATGTTATCAAATTCTGTGCATTACCTCTGAGATTAAAATGCTCACTATACCCCTGGATAAAATCACTGAGGGTCTGTTTTCCAAAATGGTGTCAATTGTGGCAATTTCTGCCATTCAAGCACCTTAAGGGACCTGCAATTGCAAGATAGTGCCCACCATTTCTTTCAGCCAAATTTGTGTGTCAAAATTCAAATATTGCTACTTCCATTCCAAACCCTGATATTTGTTCAAACAGGACTTTTTGACTACATGTGTATAGCTGCGCTCATAAGAAAGAAAGTGGGTAACAAACTGTGCTGTGCACTTTTTGGTGTTACCTCTTGCAAAGTGAAAAAATTGGGGCTACAACATCTTCATTCCGCTTTGTATTAATTCCTGCTAAGCACCTGAAGGGTTAAATAATGTTGGGATGCATTAAATATATTTTTATTCAAATGGGTGAAGATCACATGAACTCTCAGTTCTTACAGGCTATGCATATTGTAGCTCTATGACCCGCACACCTGCATAATGTCCCTTTCTCCCTCCATGCAACGCTGGCTTATTCACCACCTCGGCCCCACGGCATGGTTTCCGGCGTTCCCTGCTTCCTTCTCTGTACCGGGTTCCAGTATAGCTAATGCCTGAACATTGTTTCCTGATCCGTGTCTAGCCAGTCCCTGATTCAGTATCCTAGGCCAGATAATCTGAACGTAGCTCTAGTCCGTGTCAGTAAACCTGACACCTGGGGTCAGCAACTTCCGTACCAGGATTTTCCTAAGAGTGGTACCTGGTGGCCACCTACAGCCACGTCTGTCTCCTCCGTCAGGAGTTTCAGTGAACACCAGGTAGTTCCACCGTTGGGCGTGACACGTATGCTCTATGTTTTTATAAAGTTTGTATGTTTTGCTTTTAAAAGGTGGATAGAATTTGGGGTTTTGGTTGTATTTTTGTGATTCAATCTTAACAAAATGGAACAAATAAAGAAAATAGAAAAAATATGTAGACATAGGCAAGACTGGGAAAAAAGTGAAATAGCAGGTATTAACTAGTGAAGAGCGAATATACTCGTTACTTGAGATTTCTCGAGCACGCTCGGGGGTCCTCCGAGTATTTTTTTAGTACTCGGAGATTTAGTTTTCATTGCCGCAGCTGAATGATTTACATCTGTTAGCCAGCATAAGTAAATGTGGGGGTTGCCTGCTTGCTAGGGAATCCCCACATGTAATCAAGCTGGCTAAGAGAGGTAAATCATTCAGCTGAGGTGAAGAAAACTTAATCTCTGAGCACTAAAAAATACTTGGAGGACACCCAAGCGTGCTCGGGAAATCTCGAGTAAAGAGTATATTCGCTCATTACTAGCATTAACCAATATTTGTTGTGTACTAACATTAATTATCAAATGAATGTTGTTGTAAACCTTTATTGAAATATGTAAATTAGAGCAGGTATATGTAAATAAGTATAAGCATATGAGTACCACCCAATACCTGAAAAGGTCGGTGTGACTACAATTAGTCCAAATATCTTGCATTTCCATAATGTCACCATCAAATTTGTACAGAATAGCAGAACACTGGCAAAAAGAGATTCCTTTCCTAATTATCAACCCAAGCCATTATTAAATAGAATAGGTAGTTAGTCCTAGTGCAGGGGGTTTCCTAACAGACTCATAATGTTTAACGGCAGCCTATTTTCGGATAATAAATAGTTAGCATTCAGGCATGGCTTGGGTCACTTTGGGTTTTTATGGACAAAGGGAGCTCTTCACAGGTTCACATCATCTTCTCAAAAGCAATTTGCGGCCAGGAAGAGATTACAAGACCCTAATGAGTTTCATTCCGATATATTAGCAAGGCTAACATTGCCGTGCTAGAAAAATCTTTATTAGAAATCATAAATTTCAGCTTGTTTAATAAAACCATCAGCTGGCATCACATCTAAAAGAACAAGGAAAAAATGTTTGGACTTTTAAATACTTTAGATATGACACTAACTTGTGTATTTTTGAAAGATGTCTGAATTTAATAATTAGTTTTCGCAAAGTAAAGACGCCGTAAACCAAATATTCCTGTTTATTGGCAAGATTTTAAAGGGAGACCCTACAGTAAACAATTCATCTACGCACCAACAGAATGTCACTAGTAATTCTTATCAACAATGAAACATGTTGGATACATATGGAATTAACTATAGACAAGCACTGCCTTAGTCCTGATTTTAGCCCACGGGGGAGTGAAGTACAAAACAGTAATCAAGGCAAGCTTTAGTCATTGAAGACAATAATATATACTCAAATTGCAATTACATCTACATGAAAAGGATTTTGTCAATTCTGCCTTGTAGACTAATTGAGTTTCAAATTTTTGCAGACTCCAGCATAATTAAAACGTTTAAAAGGCTTGTTCTAATTATTTTAAAGCAGGTTTTTGCATTGATTTTTTTCTCTGTTTTCGGGATATATGGAAACAAAAGTCACATAGGAACTGGGTGAAAGTACCACCCTTCCAAGTGCTTAACCGCTACTTTATTCAATGACTTTGATACCAGTCTTAATATACATTAAAAAACATTTATTTATATATTCATGAATGTGCTTATATTTTATAGAAAAAATGTCAGCTGTGCTTGTGCCAACTACCACGCTATTTAGCATTGCCTCCCATTCCAATGTCTGTCACCTTCATACACTAGGTGCCACATTGATGCACATATAGGGTGGGACATTGATTCCACTAGAAGGATGCCATTTAAACCCATAAGCGTATTTTAGAACATGTTGTCCCTGAATTACTCATCACTCCTGGCTCATGCATCAAAGCTCTTTTGCTCTGCAGCTCATTCTGACAAGTTCATTAAGGCATTTCCATAGCTTTAGAAACCCAAGAAGTTCCCTCATTCATGGCCTGAGTGTCAGTGCAGTTACATCGGGTTCCCTTCTGATTCCTGTCTTTTGCAGTGATCATCTGTCTAGTATATTTAGTTCTACTCCTAGTCTGTTCCTTGTTATACAGCTGCCCAAATTCTCCTGTTCACCTTACATAATAGTACTCGAATCTTCTAACTCATCAGTCATCAGTACTGCTGGACAGAAACATGGACAGGACAATTATTACAAAAAATGAGTGAACCGGAGGAAATTTGATTCTCATCAGTTATTCACGCAAATGTAATGTTCCTTTTTATGTTCTGGGGTCTTTCTCCAGGCCACAGAGAATAATAAATATTGGGTATAAACAAAAAGAAGACACTGATCTCGCAACTCACCTACCCTACCACTGCAGCAACCTGTCATCCATAATTCTGCACTATGTGGTCTCTTGTTTCTGCCTTTCCCCAGTGCACAGCATACTATTCAGACTTCTTCGCTAGGCACAAAGTAAGTCTCTTACATCAAGATGCTTGTCTCAGGTGACATTTTACATTACATTGTGACATGGTGATGTGCATAATAACATAAAAAAAATTTTGGATGGTGAAAAGGACCTCATAGGGAGCTGCAATGGTGGGACAAGTGAATGGTGAGGTATTTTTTTTGGTAACGATCTTTCTTGGCCATTTTGCTAAATTCGCAAGAGGATACTATTTTTTTTGTAAAATTTGAGGCAAATTCAATTCCCTTAAAACAAATTTGTCCTTCTGTATTGACTGTTCTGGGCACTGTAGCTTGTGGCTACTCTTGTAGTTAAGTAATCACCTCCTTGCAGAAGTTAAGGAGTTTTATCAGTGAAAAACCAGAATTACTCACCTGTCCAGTTTAAGGTGCCACATTCAGCAAACTCTTGCTTGTTTCTCAGTGCTCAGACCTGTGTATCCTTTTGCTATTTACGCTTACAACTCTGCTGAAACAACGTGTAATCTCTGCAAGCAATAATCTGAAAGTATAACTGCTATCCTGTGTGTAACTGTCTGCTAATTGCATATATCTCTGCCATTGAACATTTATCTGCTGCAATCTTAAAACTATGACATTAATCATTTGTTTGCTGCAAGTTATAGATTGACTATATGTCTTCAGTGCATCTGTATATCCATATTTCTAGCTCTGTTGTTTCCTGCTCTGTTTGCCTATCTGCCTACTAGCTTGGTCATTTCTCTTCCAATCATATGCCATCTAATAATTTCTGCTGCATCATTGCTTGGAGTCCATGTTGTTTACCGTAGCTTACTGCTTAGAAAATCCACCTTACCAGATGAGCTCATATCAGCATACTCATAATACAGGTTTCAAAGGGCTCGGAAGGGCAGGAGCACCATTTGAATTTTTGAATGTAAAATTTGCTGAAATCATTAGCGGACACAATGTCGCATTTGTGGAGTCCCTGATGCACCTAAACAGTGTAAATTCCCAAATATGACACCATTTTGACAATTATACTCCTAAGAGAACTTATCTAGATGTGTATTGAGCACCTTGACCCCCTAGTTTCTTCACAGACGTTTATAACGTTGAGTTATGAAAATGTTTTTTAGCTCCACATTTTGTATTTTCATAAAGGTAACAAGCTAAACCATACAATTTAAAAAAAAAGAAAAAAAAAAGAAGCAACACTCCGTTTACCGTATCATAAAAACCTAAAAAATCCTAAGTCCTTTATTTAAGACAACTTTTCATGGACAAGGTTTGTGAGGACAGGATGAATGCAGGCATGCAGGCAAAAGAACAGGACTACAGCCGTTTCGCGTTTAACACGCTTCCAAGGGGGCAGAACACCTGCATGCCTGCATTCATCCTGCCCTAACAAACCTTGTCCATGAAAAGCTTTCTTAAATAAAGGACATAGGTTTTTATGAAACAAAAAACTGAGCGTTGCTGCTTTTTCCTACCCCCCCCCCTATTTTTGGATTGCTTCAAGTGTGCTTTTTCAAGCAAACACCTTCATCACCGTGATTTCACCCAGTAATGTCTCGCTGACTCAGAGTCCACCCACTCCACCAGTAAGTAGACTGTTTCTTAGTGCCATTCTATTTTTTTCTTTTTTTGGTTTATCTGTTGACACCATACAATTTGTTGTGCAATTTCTCCTGAGTTCACCAATACCCCATATGTGGTCAAAATCTACTTTTGTGCACAGTGTAAAGCCCAGAAGGGAATAATCGCCATATTATAGTGCAGATTTTGCTGCACCAGTTTGAGGGTACCATGTCTCATTGGCAGAGCTGTGAAGATACCAAAGCGGCAGAACCCCCCCATAATTGACCCCATTTTACAAACTACACTTCTAAATGAATTCATCAAGGGGTGCAGTGAACATATTGACACCACAGGTGTGTCACAGAATTTTATACCATTGGGCAGTGACAAAAAATAATAATTTTTTACCACCAAGACTGTGTGTTAGCCCCAAATTTTACATTTTCAGACTGGGAAATTTCTAAAAATGGCACCAAAATTTGTCCCACAATTTCTGCTGAATGTAGAAATGTCCTATAAATGGCTGCACATTACAGCTTAGCATTCCTTGTAAGACATTCTTTGCAGTCCACTTATCATCCTGATAGCTCTTCTCTGAACTTGCTCCAGTTTCTCAATGTCTTTTTTAAAATGTGGCGCCAAGAACAGAACACAGTATTCCAGATGAGGCCTGTCCAAGGCGGAGTAGAGTGGGATAATTACAAAACATGATCTAGACTCTGTTCTTCTCTTAAAACATCCTAGAACTTTGATTGCCTTTTTGGCTGCTCCATCATACTGTTGGCTCATGTGTATTCTGTGATCTATTAGCATATCCAAGTCATTTTCACACATACTGTTACTTAGTTCTACTCCTCCCATTCTATAGATGTAATTTTCATTCTTCTTGCCCAGATGTAGAATCTTGCATTTCTCACGATATATGCCATTCTATTAGTTGCTGCACATTGATAAAGCTTATCTAGATCCTACTGAATCTTTCTCTGTCTTCTCTAGTGTTAGCTATCGCTCTGAAAATTTGTATAGTTTACCTTCAGTTCCCTTATCTAGATCATTTCCAAAATTGTTGAACAACACTGGGGCCAGAACATAGCCTTGTCGTACCCCACTTGAAACACTCTTCCAATTGGATTTGCAACCATTTATTACCACTCTATGAGAACGATCACTGAGCCTGTTATGAATCCACCAAACCATAGCCTAGTTAATCCCATACTTTTTTAAATTATTATTATTATTTATTAAAGCCCCATTTATTCCACGGCGCTTTACATGTGAGGAGGGGTATACATAATAAAAACAAGTACAATAATCTTGAACAATACAAGTCACAACTGGTACAGGAGGAGAGAGGACCCTGCCGATGAGGGCTCACAATCTACAAGGGATGGGTGTGGATACAGTAGGTGAGGGTAGAGCTGGTCGTGCAGTGGCTTGGTCGATCGGTGGGTACTGCAGGTTGTAAGCTTGCCGAAAATGGTAGGTCTTCAGGTTCTTTTTGAAGGTTTCGATGGTGGGCAAGAGTCTGATGCTTTGCGGTAGAGAGTTCCAAAGTAGGGGTGATGCACGAGATAAATCTTGTATGCGATTGTGGGAAGAGGAAATAAGAGGGGAGTAGAAAAAGAGATCTTGTGATGATCGGAGGTTGCGTGCAGGAAAGTACCAGGAGACAAGGTCACAGATGTATGGAGGAGACAGGTTGTAGATGGCTTTGTATGTCATGGTTAGGCTTTTGTACTGGAGTCTCTGGGTAATGGGGAGCCAGTGAAGGGATTGACAGAGGAGAGAGGCTGGGGAATAGCGGGGGGACAGGTGGATTAGTCAGGCAGCTGAGTTTAGAATAGATTGGAAGGGTGTGAGAGTGTTAGAGCGGAGGCCACAGAGCAGGAGGTTACAGTAGTCAAGGCGGGAGATGATGAGGGCATGTACTAGGGTTTTTGCAGATTCTTGGTTCAGGAATGTACGGATCCGTGAAATGTTTTTGAGTCGAAGGCGGCAGGAAGTGGAAAGGGCTTGGATATGTGGTTTGAAGGAGAGATTAGTGTCAAGGATTACCCCGAGACAGAGAGCTTGTGGGACTGGGGAAAGTGGGCAGCCATTTACTGTAATGAATAGGTTCGTTGGGGTGTCGCGTGAGATGGGGGAAAGACAATGAATTCTGTTTTGTCCATGTTAAGTTTTAGAAATCTAGTGGAGAAAAGGATGACTTTTGGGGCTATCATTAGGACACCTTACATAGGAGACTGCACACATGGGTAAGCATTACGCATAGTCCGTGGCTTAGTTTTACTGTAGTATGTTTCTTGGGCAAGTTGCAATATGGGTGGGTGTCAGTGTGGACAGGGTTAATTCCTAAGATAGGGTTACTGGCTTTACTTAAACCACTGTCCCCCGCCTCCACCCTGTATGCGTGCACACACTTTATGCACCTTTGCCAGCCTTATGTTATTTATTATATGCCTTATACGGCGTTGCCTTTGCACCTGTACATTGTTTAATGTGTGCATACCCGTCTTGGTGTCCTTTGTAGTCATGCACCTTATCCTCAACACTTGTTGTTTTATGTGTTTGTTTTTTTGTGAATAAAATTTATTGGTTTTATGTCTATCTGATTATGTCACGTATTATTGGTATGGGGCATTATGCTCTCTGGAATTTATAGATTTATATGGAGAAAAGGATGACATAGCGGATAGACATTGAGGGATTCTGGTTAGTAGGGTGGTGATATCTGGTCCAGAGATGTAGATCTGTGTGTCATCAGCATAGAGATGATACTGAAAACCGTGAGATTCTATCAGCTGTCCCAGGCCAAAAGTGTAAATGGAGAAAAGCAAGGGCCCTAGAACTGAGCCTTGCGGGACTCTGACAGATAGCTGGCGAGGTCAGGAGGTGGTGTGTGAGTGTGAGACGCTGAATGTCTGGTCAGTTAGGTATGATGAGATCCAGGATAAGGCCAATCTGTGATGCCAAGGGATGAGAGGGTCCGCAGCAACAGGGAATGCTCCAGTGTGTCAAAGGTAGAGGACAGGTCCAGGAGGAGGAAGATAGAGTAGTGTCGCTTGCTCTTGGTGGCTAATAGGTCATTGGTGACCTTAGTTAGTTAATAGGGATAGTATGAGATACTTTATCAAATTTTATGCTGAAGTCGATATATGTTATATCTACCGCATTTCCCTGATCCAACCAGTCAGTGATTCCATCATAGAAGGAAAGTAGACTAGTCTGGCTTGACTTGTTTGCAACAAACCCATGCTAGCTCTGGTTATTACTGTATTCTTATTCAAGTACTTACATACATGCTGTTTAATAATTTGTTCAAATATATTTCCTCATATAAAAGTAAGCATCACTAACCTGTAATTTCCTGGCTCCATCTTCTTTCCTTTTTTGAAGATAGGGACAACATTTGCCCTTATCCAATCATCTGGGACTTCTCCTGTTTACCAGGATTTTTCAAAGATTCTGGCTAGTGGTTCTGCAATTTCCTTTGCTAACTCTTTCAGTACCATATGATGTAATTCATCACGACCAGGAGATTTAAATTCACTTAAGCTAGCTGTGTTCCCTCACCATCTCTCTGTTTATAGATAATATGGATTCTTTTATTCCTTCAATGGCACCATGAAGATCAATTAATGTTTTAGTGGCTTTCTTAGAGAACACAGATGCAAAATAGGAATATAAAAGTTCGACCTTCTCAAAATCAATTTTGACAACTTCATCCTTTTCATCCCGGAAAATCGTATAGCATCTTTGACTATTCTTTTGCTTTTGACATACCCCCAAATCCTTTTTTAGTGCTTTTGGTCTCCCTTGCATGCCTTACTTCATTACTTGCTTTTACTCTTCTTATAACAGCATTATATTCTTCTTTACATATGCCATCCTCTTTACATTTGATATGCATTTCCTTATTCCTTTTTAACAAGTGATTACATTCTATGTTCATCCACCCTCGTCTCTTTAAATGCTTCCAATTCTTTCTTCTTTTCGGGATTATTACCGATTGTGCGATGAGAATTTCATTTAGGAAAATCTCCCATCCTTGTTCAGATGAATCATGAGGCAGCAGATTTACTCTGGTCTCCATCTTGCCTCTGTTCAGCATTGTCCTTATTTTCAGAAGTGCATAAAACTGTGGTCAACCGCTCTTTTACGCTCACCTAAAAAGACGGACACACCTGGATCACAGGTCCTATGGCATCCACAGTGCCTCCATCTGACTCAATATAGGGAATCTTCTACCAGCGTGTGACAAAGTCACTGGTAAAGTGCTGGAGGTGAGATATGTTTTGCTGCGCTTAATGGCTTCAGTGTTGTGAAACCCAAACATATTCTTCCAGTACAGTAAGTGATGTGAGGGGTTAACAGCCAACTTGCTTAAAGGTTGTCCACCTTATCTCCACCCAAGGGTCTGGTCTCGGGCTTAGATAAGTGGCCTTCAAAGGCAGTCAGTGTTCAGCATATGAGGAGAGAGGAACTCCAGGGAAGTGCTTATCCTAGAGCTAAACTGAACCAGGAGGTTTTGAAAACCCTGAGCTGGGCGAATCCCTGCAGCTGCAGAGAATGTGAGACACTATTTTGTGTTATTCTTCTTGTTTTGCCCAAAGGGCTGTGTTTATTTTTCAGTTCACATTGGTTTATACTGCATATACAATAAACCTATGGAAGATTTGAAGAAACAGTGTACTTGTGTCTACCTCAGTGTGCAGCCGAGTGTGCCGATCTACCACAAGTGGGCTCAGTCTGATTCACATATTTTAGAGATGTACATGGAAACTCTGATGTAAGAAGTCAGCCCAGAGTGCAGGATAAATGAGACCCGAACCTTACTGCTTTCATTGGGAGGCAGAATGAACAAATCAACAGCAGGTGAAGAATGGGTTTCATTTAATTTTTACGCCATTCCTGGTGTGGTGCAAGTGATCAGGCAACTTTATTCTTTGGGTCGATGCAACTACAGTGACACCAGATTTATATTGGGTTTTTCTGTTTGGTTGCTGTCACACACTAAAAGACGATTTTTATTGTCATTCTGAAGATGTCTAAACCAAATATGTGTACCCTTTTTTAAACATAAAATACATGCATTTATTGGAATAATATTTGTGAGCGTTGCTGCAGGGTGTCAGCTGTCACATAGAGCTGACACCCGCACCCGATCACTACTGCGCTCAGCGTGAGCCCGCGCGATCGTGGCACCGCACATATACTGGATTTGCAGGAGCAAAACTTTCACAGCATCGTATATGTACAGCGCATATTGGGAAGGGGTTAAATGCTGTTTTTGCTCTAGTCTTGTACTACACCACCCTGATTTCGACTAGGCATTCTTCTTTTGTGTGGATGTCTATGTATAGTTGTAGGAGCAGTTTTTTTGCTAAATTCCTCTGAACTTATCTGTACAGGTCCTTCTAAAAAAATCTCTTTGGGAAAGCAAAATTATTTTATTGGTGATTATGAACTCTCAGCAATTAAATTAGGTCTGTACATCTTTATGGTTCATAAAATGTGGAATTTCTTGAGACTGAATCCTTGTTAAGATCAGTGGTTACTTGGTTGGACATTATATTCATCTACTGACCTGCTGTGAAAATCTGCAAGGCTGCTGCCCTATTCAGGATGCTTAAGCCATGTAATGTCTCTGAAGACGTGCCCTCACATATAATTGAACCTAAATGTATTTTTACTTCCATCTCTTCTTTTTCCAATTATTAACCTAAAGGGCATCTTTTGTCTGAAATGCACTTCAATGCTCTCCAAAGTCTTTTAAAGGGAACCTGTCACCAGAAAAAAACTCTATTAACCTTAAGATTTCGGGTTAATCTGCAGGTTAACAGTGTTATTAAACTGCCCGGTGGCCGCACTTAGCCGAACATTGCTGGGAAAAAATAACTTTATTCTCCCCAAGAGTGTTCAGCTTCCAGTTATGGATGGTGGAGCCGGCATGGGTTCAGTCACCACTCTGAGTATAGAGAGCAGCGGCTTTAACTGCACCCCCAGCACTGACCGACACTCGGGCCTAATACAGAGCCAATGCCAGTCATAGTCTGTCTGCCACCATGCTGTTCTGTTCTCCACTAATCCTCATGCTGTTTGGCAATGCCATCTTCTGCACTTTGGTATTTGTTGATCATCCTGCCCTATAATCTTTGTCTACAAGGATTCATTATCTTGCCAAAATCAAACATATTTATTTTGATGCATTTTTTCAATTGAAATCAAGGGTTTATGAAGACCTTACATGATTATAACAAATTTGCAGTTGTAAAAAATGTAGTTTTATAACATTTCTCACAGCAAAATTGAAATAAATCAGTGTTTAAGTTTATCTAAAACAACCTTAAGATTAGTGACTTAGAAATAGAGTAAACCTTTTAGTGAACATATTGTAACAAACGAGACACAATTTTAAAATATTTCTGTGGCTCGCATACCAGATTGCTCATTCTGAGAACATATACATAAATCAAGAGGCAAATAAATATGTTTGATTATGGTTATCCAAAGAGAGAGACAAAGACTTGCATGCAAAATCATCAATTTAAAATTTACTGTGATTGTTTCAATAATAATGTATTGGTTGTTGTCTCCAGAGCACATTACTACAGATGTCAAGTCCAACAGGTCCATCTAGAAATTCCCAGTTACGTAGTGCAATTATCAAAAACAATAACGTGACACAATAGCTCATTATTTTGGCAGGTCATTCCATTAATAAGATATTGTTTCTTATTAATCTCATGGCAAGTGCGTGCTGTATTAACATGTGTATTTAACATAGTATAGATTTGTATAAAAGGCGCTGCAATGCTAGCTCTGCACACCATAAGGTAGTATTCAGATCTGAAGCCTTTACTTTCATGTATACAGTTTTTTTCTGCTACTCTACCCACAAGTGTTTGATTGGAATGAGGTCTGGTGACTGTGGAGGCTAATCCAGCACCTCTACTTCATTGTCATTAAACCATTTTGTCATCAATCTGGACATATGCTTCGGGTTCTTGTCCTGTTGGAACACTTTGTTTTCCTTTTCATACCCATAGTACTTGAGTGTACGAAGTAGCTTATCTTGTAGGATACTCACATATAGCTCAGCATTGAGATCACCATCCACCTTGGTCAAGTATCCAATGCATTCGATTGTAAAAAAAAATACCACATTATGAGGATTCCTCTACCAAACTTGACAGTTCCTTCAATTTCTTGATCCATAAGCCCCTTTTTCCCTTGTTTCTTCCAGATCGATTTGCACCCATCAGAGGCTAGTCTAGTGACTTTCGTCTCATCACTCCAAATCACCCATTACCATTCTTCTACTGTCTACTTTTCATACTTTTTTGCTTGCAAACTTGAGCTGATACTTCTTATAGCGATATTATAGACATGGCTTCCTCATTTTTTTGGGCCACCATTCCATACTTGTCTAATGTGCGTTGCAACATGCTTGAATGAAGGTCTGTAATCTCAAGCCACCTCCACTGCCGCTTTTGTAGTGCCATTATTGATAGACCTTGTGATGAGCCGACTTGTTGACTCTGATATTTTGTCTGGACATCCAACTTTTGGCTTTTGAATAGATGGGCGGACTTCATTTCATATTCTTCCAGCTGTCATTGCACTCACATGACGCAGTTTGGCAATTTTGTTGGCAGAGAGGCTGCTATCAATGAGCTGAATGACACGGTTTCTCTTTTCTTGGAAAATTTTCTTCATGGCTGCTTCTCGATTCGAACCAGTGGTCTTTCATTTGGAAATCAACCTAATAACACACTGAGCTATTAGGGAATGTGAGAACAAGTTGTATTTTTTAGTTTGGAGGAAGAAAAAGATTTTTCCACCATCAGCAGCAAAACAATAACAATGCAGTGACATGACAAGAATCTGCATAACTAATCATATGCTAAATAGCTGAAAGTCAAATTTATGTATGAGATATCCAAGATGATTGTCTATAAAATGATGGTATTCTCACGATCAAAGCAGTAGTGGATGGTAAGATATGGAGCCTGAAATTTAAAAGTTCCTTACCTTGTTACTAGGGATGAGCGAGCACTAAAATGCTCGGGTGCTTGTTGCTAAAATTGACCAATTCCTAATACTCGCATGCTCATTTTGAGTAACGAGTGTAATCGGAATCAAAGGGAAAGCCAAGCATTTTTCCGGAAGAGCCTACAAAGAGGTCTGGTAGGCAGTGAAAATATTCAAATGGATGGGAAAAGTGCTAAGGGGTATATTTTAACCCCTTCCTGACCTTTGACGCCACGTAGGCGTCATGAAAGTCAGTGCCAATCCGACCCATGACACCTATGTGGCGTCATGGAAAGATCACGTCCCTGCAGATCGGGTGAAAGGGTTAACTCCAATTTCACCTCATCTGCAGGGACAGGGGGAGTGGTGCTTCAGCCCAGGGGGGGTGGCTTCACCCCCCCATGGCTACGATCGCTCTGATTGGCTGTTGAAAGTGAAACTGCCAATCAGGGCGATTTTTAATATTTCACCTATTAAAACTGGTGAAATATTACAATCCAGCCATGGTCGATGCTGCAATATCATCGGCCATGGCTGGAAACACTGGTCTGCCCCCCACCCCACCGATCGCCCCCCCAAGCCACCGATCTGTCCTGTACACTGCTCCGCTCCCCTCCGTCCTCCTGTCCGCTCCCCCCCGTGCTCTTGTCCGCTCCCCCTGTGCTCCAATCCCACCCCCGTGCTCCGATCCAATCCCCCTGCACTCCGATCCACCCCCCGTGCTCCGATCCACCCCCCGTGCTCCAATCCACCCCCCACGCTCCGATCCACCCCGCCATGCTCCGATCTACCCCCCCGTGCACCCCCCACCCCATCATACTTACCGAGCCTCCCGGGGTCCATCTGTCTTCTCCATGGGTGCCGCCATCTTCCAAAATGGCGGGCGCATACGCAGTGCGCCCGCCGAATCTGCCGGCTGGCAGATTCGTTCCAATGTGCATTTTGATCACTTTGATAAAACCTATCACAGTGATCAAAATAAAAAAAAATAGTAAATGACCCCCCCCCCCCTTTGTCTCCCCCATAGGTAGGGACAATAATAAAATAAAGAAATTTTTTTTTTCCCACTAAGGTTAGAATTAGGGTTAGGGTTAGGGTTTTGGTATGTGCACACGTATTCTGGTCCTCTGCAGATTTATCCACTGCGGATTTGATAAATCCGCAGTGCTAAACCGCTGCGGATTTATGGCGGATTTACCGCGGTTTTTCTGCGCATTTCACTGCGGTGTTACAACTGCAATCTTCTATTGGAGCAGTTGTAAAACCGCTGCGGAATCCGCAGAAAGAAGTGACATGCTGCGGAATGTAAACCGCTGCATTTCCGTGCAGTTTTTATGCAGCATGTGTACAGCGATTTTTGTTTCCCATAGGTTTACATTGAACTGTAAACTCATGGGAAACTGCTGCGGATCCGCAGCGTTTTCCGCAGGGTGTGCAAATATCTTAAGAATTAGGCTATGTATACACGGTGCGGATTTGCAGCAGTGTTCCATCAGGTTTACAGTTTCATGTAAACCTATGAAAAACCAAATCCGCTGTGCCCATGGTGCGGAAAATGCCACGCGGAAACGCTGCGTTGCATTTTCCGCAGCATGTCAATTCTTTGTGCGGATTCCGCAGCGTTTTACACCTGTTCCTCAATATGAATCCGCAGGTGAAATCCGCACAAAAAACACTGGAAATCCGCTTTAAATCCACAGGTAAAACGCAGTGCCTTTTAACCGCGGATTTTTCAAAAATGGTGCTCAAAATCTCACAAGAATCCGCAATGTGGGCACATAGCCTTAGGGTTAGGGTTGGAATTAGGGTTGTGGTTAGGGTTGTGATTAGGGTTATGGCTACAGTTGGGATTAGGGTTAGGGGTGTGTTGGGGTTAGTTTTGGAGGTAGAATTGAGGGGTTTCCACTGTTTAGGCACATCAGGGGTCTCCAAACGCAACATGGCGCCACCATTGATTCCAGCCAATCTTGTATTCAAAAAGTCAAATGGTACTCCCTCACTTCCGAGCCCCGACGTGCGCCCAAACAGTGGTTTACCCCCACATATGGGGTACCAGCATACTCAGGACAAACTGCGCAACAATTACTGGGGTCCAATTTCTCCTGTTACCCTTGTGAAAATAAAAAATTGCTTACTAAAACATCATTTTTGAGGAAAGAAAAATGATTTTTTATTTTCACGGCTCTGCGTTGTAAACGTCTGTGAAGCACTTGGGGGTTCAAAGTGCTCACGCAATATCTAGATAAGTTCCTTGGGGGGTCTAGTTTCTAAAATGGGGTCACTTGTGGGGGGTTTCTACCGTTTAGGCACACCAGGGGCTCTGCAAACGCAACGTGACGCCCGCAGACCATTCCATCAAAGTCTGCATTTCAAAAGTCACTACTTCCCTTTTGAGCCCTGACGTGTGCCCAAACAGTGGTTTATACCCACACATGGGGTATCAGCGTACTCAGGAGAAACTGGACAACAACTTTTGAGGTCCAATTTCTCCTTTAACCCTTAGGAAAATAAAAAATTCTGGGCTAATATATAATTTTTAAGGAAAGAAAACGTATTTATTATTTTCACGGCTCTGCGTTATAAACTTCTGTGAAGCACTTGGGGATTCAAAGTGCTCACCATATATCTATATAAGTTCCTCTCAGGGTCTAGTTTCCAAAATGGGGTCACTTGTGGGGGGTTTCTACTGTTTAGCCACATCAGGGTCTCTGCAAACTCTGCGGGCGTCACGTTGCGCATTCCATCAAAGTCTGCATTTCAAAACGTCACTACTTCACTTCCGAGCCCCGGCATGTGCCCAAACAGTGGATTACCCCCACATATGGGGTATCTGCGTACTCAGGAGAAACTGGACAACAACTTTTGGGGTCAAATTTCTCCTGCTACCCTTGGGAAAATAAAAAATTGCAGGCTAAAAAATCATTTTTGAGAAAAGAAATGTTTTTTTTTTATTTTCATGGCTCTGCGTTATAAACTTCTGTGAAGCACTTGTGGGTTCAAAGTGCTCACCACACATCTAGATTAGTTCCTTTGGGGTCTAGTTTCCAAAATGGGGTCATTTGTGGGGGATCTCCAATGTTTAGGCACACAGGGGCTCTCCAAACGTGACATGGTGTCCGCTAATGATTAGAGCTAATTTTCCATTTAAAAAGCCAAATGGTGTGCCTTCCCTTCCGAGCCCTGCCGTGCGCCCAAACAGTGGTTTACCCCCACATATGGGGTATCAGCGTACTCAGGACAAACTGGACAACAACATTTGGGGTCCAATTTCTCCTAATACCCTTGGCAAAATAGGAAATTCCAGACTAAAAAATCATTTTTGAGGAAAGAAAAATTATTTTTTATTTTCATGGCTCTGCGTTATAAACTTCTGTGAAGCACCTGGGGGTTTAAAGTGCTCAATATGCATCTAGATAAGTTCCTTGGGGGGTCTAGTTTCCAAAATGGGGTCATTTGTGGTGGAGCTCCAATGTTTAGGCACACAGGGGCTCTCCAAACGCGACATGGTGTCGATAACAATTGGAGCTAATGTTCCATTCAAAAAGTCAAATGGCGCGCCTTCCCTTCCGAGCCCTGCCGAGTGCCCAAACAGTGGCTTACCCCCACATATGAGGTATCGGCGTACTCGGGAGAAATTGCCCAACAAATTTTAGGATCCATTTTATCCTATAAAACAAAAAGAGAGAAGCCAGCGCTGCTTGTGGTCAGAACGCAATTTGAAAAGCGCAAATGCGCATATTAAATTCTGACTGTATATCAAAATGAGATATTTAGCAAACAATTGATCAATTCTTTGAGCCACCCCGCCACGTCACGGCAATCTCTTGGGGCAGTCCTGCTCTACGATTTTTATATTCGCTGTGCCATTACGGCCTCCTTAATATGCTGGGAGAAAGACCACATTAGTCCCGCTGTAAGTTTTTTTATGTTTTACTCACTGTGCCATTGCGGCCTCCTAAATGTGTTAAAAGCGGGACCATATTGAATGCAAACCGTACCTGTAGCTTTTCCGAATCACTCCCATGGCGCCAGAAAGGGTATGCGACAATAACGGTCGACCATTTTATCCTATTGCCCATGTGAAAATGAAAAAATTGAGGCGAAAAGACATTTTTTGTGGAAAAAAAGTACTTTTTCATTTTTACAGATCAATTTGTGAAGCACCTGAGGGTTTAACCCCTTCAAGTCGCGGCCCTTTTTCGTTTTTGCGTTTTCATTTTTCACTTCCCTCCTTCCCAGAGCCATAACTTTTTTATTTTTCCGTCAATATGGTCATGTGAGGGCTTATTTTTTGCGGGACGAGTTGTACTTTTGAACGACACCATTGGTTTTACCATGTCTTTTACTAGAAAATGGGAAAAAAATTCCAAGTGCGGTGAAATTGCAAAAAAAGTGCAATCCCACACTTGTTTTTTGCTTGGCTTTTTTGCCAGGTTCATTAAATGCTAAAACTAACCAGCCACTGTGATTCTCTAGGTCATTACGAGCTCATACACATCTAACATGTCTAGGTTATTTTTTATCCAAGTGGTGAAAAAAAATTCAAAACTTTGCTTAAAAAAAAAAAAAAGTGCCATTTTCCGATACCGAAAAGTGCCATTTTTCGTGATCTGGGGTCAGGTGAGGGCTTATTTTTTGCGTGCCAAGCTGACGTTTTTAATTATACCATAGTGGTACAGATACGTTCTTTTGATCGCCCGTTATTGCATTTTAATGCAATGTCACGGCGACCAAAAAAACGTAATTCTGGCGTTCGGATTTTTTTCTCGCTACGCTGTTTAGCGATCAGGTTAATGCTTTTTTTTTTGTTGATAGATCAGGCGATTCTGAACGCGGCGATACCAAATACGTGTAGGTTTTTTTTTTTAATTGTTTTATTTAGGATGGGGCGAAAGGGGGGTGATTTAAACTTTTATATTTTTTTATATTTTTTTCATATTTTTATAAGCATTTTTTTTTACTTGTGCCATGCTTCAATAGCCTCCATGGGAGGATAGAAGCTGGCATAGCCTGATCGGCTCTGCTACTTCGCAGCGATCATTAGATCGCTGCTATGTAGCTGAAATGCAGGTGTGCTGTGAGCGCCGACCACAGGGGGGCGCTCACAGCAGGCCGGCATCAGTAACCATAGAGGTCTCGAGGACCTCTATGGTTACTTTCCTGATGCATCGTCGACCCCCGATCATGTGACGGGGGTCGGCGATGACATCATTTCCGGCCGCCAGGCCGGAAGCGCCGGTTAAATGCCGCTGTCTGCTTTTGACAGCGGCATTTAACAGGTTAATAGCAGCGGGTGAATAGCGATTTCACCCGCAGCTATTGCGCGTACATGTCAGCTGTACAAAACAGCTGACATGTCGCGACTTTGATGTGGGCTCACCGCCGGAGCCCACATGTGAGGTATCGTTGCACTCAGGAGAAATTGCCCAACAAATTTTAGGATCCATTTTATCCTGTTGCCCATGTGAAAATGAAAAAATTGAGGCTAAAATAATTTTTTTGTGGAAAAAAAGTACATTTTCATTTTTACGGATGAATTTGTGAAGCACCTGGGGGTTTAAAGTGCTCACTATGCATCTAAATAAGTTCCTTGGGGCATCTAGTTTCCAAAATGGGGTCACTTGTGGGGGAGCTCCAATTTTTAGGCACACGGGCGCTCTCCAAACGTGACATGGTGTCCGCTAAAGAGTGGAGCCAATTTTTCATTCAAAAAGTCAAATGGCGCTCTTTCCCTTCCAAGCCCTGCCGTGCGCCCAAACAGTGGTTTACCCCCACATTTGAGGTATCAGCATACTCAGGACAAATTGGACAACAACGTTCGTGGTTAATTTTCTCCTTTTACCATTGGGAAAATAAAAAAATTGTTGCTAAAAGATCATTTTTGTGACTAGAAAGTTAATTGTTCATTTTTTCCTTCCACGTTGCTTCTGCTGCTGTGAAGCACCTGAAGGGTTAATAAACTTCTTTAATGTGGTTTTGTGCACCTTGAGGGGTGCAGTTTTTAGAATGGTGTCACTTTTGGGTATTTTCAGCCATATAGACCCCTCAAACTGACTTCAAATGTGAGGTGGTCCCTAAAAAAATGGTTTTGTAAATTTCGTTGTAAAAATGAGAAATCGCTGGTCAAATTTTAACCCTTATAACTTCCTAGCAAAAAAAATTTTGTTTCCAAAATTGTGCTGATGTAAAGTATACATGTGGGAAATGTTCTTTATTAACTATTTTGTGTCCCATAACTCTCTGGTTTAACAGAATAAAAAATCAAAATGTGAAAATTGCGAAATTTTCAAAATTTTTGCCAAATTTCCATTTTTATCACAAATAAACGCAGAATTTATTGACCTGAATTTACCACTAACATGAAGCCCAATATGTCACGAAAAAACAATCTCAGAACCGCTAGGATCCGTTGAAGCGTTCCTGAGTTATTACCTCATAAAGGGACACTGGTCAGAATTGCAAAAAACGGCCAGGTCATTAAGGTCAAAATAGGCTGGGTCATGAAGGGGTTAAGTAAACTAAAATGTATTTTTTAATTAAAAATAGGAAATTTCAGTTGAATTTATTAAGGAAACAAGAGCTGCCAAAATTAAGGGACTCAGATACACCCTGTATGAGACTGTAGGATATGTACTCCAGACCAGGGGTCCCCAACTCCAGTCCTCAAGGCCCACCAACAGGTCATGTTTTCAGGATTTCCTTTGCATTGCACAGGTGATGCAATTATTACCTGGGCAAGACTAAGGAAATCCTGAAAACATGACATGTTGGTGGGCCTTGAGGACTGGAGTTGGGGACCCCTGCTCCAGACCATAGAATAGTCTATGGGCGAGCAATATAATACTGATGAAGGCATGTGCACACGTTGAGAAACATTTCTGTATCATTTCTGCACCTCTTGGCAAAAAAACAGCTGCAAAAACGTGCTTGTTCTTCTTTGTTGCATTTGTGCTGCGTTTTTGATTGCTTTGAGTGATGTCGATAGTGAAGAACACAGGGCACAAATGTTCAGAGAATTGACATGTTGCAGATTATTTTCTGCACCAAATCTGCAAGTCTAAAATACTTAGCGTGTGCATTACACATGTCAGGTGTCTTATTTACTTTGCTAGCATCAGGCTTTGTGAGAAATCCACCCTGAAAATATTTGACAAAAATGTACCAAATCTGTGAGTTGTGCATACTGTAAGTATTCGGACAGAAATCCGAGAGTGGACCCTTTGGGTCGTGACTCTAGAGCCCCCGGGGTCGAGCGGAACAGATGGAATCACCCCCTATACAGGGAGTGTTAGGAGCAGGACCTCGGGGGAATGGAGACACAACAGCTAGAGCCAAAGGGACGACCCAAAATAAAGAAGGAAACCACAGGCTATAAGGATGGCAGGGAATAATAGGAAAACAAGACTTAACTGAAAGAATGTCTGGAACACGGAACGGCAGGACTCAGCAGGAACACGGACCGGCAGGATACAACAGGAACACGGACTGGCGGGATACAGCAGGAACACGGACAGGCAGGATACAGCAGGAACACGGGCTGGCAGGACACAGCAGGAACACGGACTGGCAGGATACAGCAGGAACACGGACTGGCAGAATACAGCAGGAACACGGACAGGCAGGATACAGCAGGAACACGGACTGGCAGAATACAGCAGGAACACGGACTGGGAGGATACAGCAGGAACACGGACTGGCAGGATACAGCAGGAACACAGACTGGCAGGATACAACAGGAACACGGACTGGCAGGATACAGAGACAAAGCAAGGACTGGGCTGAGAAAAGACACTGGTACAGGGGAGCCTAGGGCATAGGGACACTGACGGCAGACAGTGCACCTACAAAGCAAAGGCGTCTTACCTAGGAAGACGCCGGGAAGAAATACCCGGTGGGCGCCGCCATGTTGGGGCGGAGCCACCGGGTCGCGACCTCCCAGAAGGCTCAGCGACGGGGGAGACGCGACCGCGCATGCGCGAAGAGACCAGACGCCGAGAGCCGGCGAAGGAGGAGGCAGAGCGGCGCGGGACAGGATCGTGAGCGCGCCGAGGGATGGGAGAAGCCGGGTAAGTATGTGCGGGCGTGACAGTACCCCCCTCCTTAGTCCCCCTCCTTTTAAGGCTAGAAAGGAATCTTTTCATGATAAGGGGAGCGTTGATGTTCTCTCGGGGCTCCCAGGACCTCTCCTCAGGGCCAAATCCCTCCCAATCAATCAAAAAATAAGTTTTACCCCTAACTACTTTTTTGGCAAGAATATCTTTAACATTAAAGATTCCATCAGAAGTACAGAGCTGAGGAGAGGAAGAGGTAGCGGAGTGAAAACAATTAAAGACTGCGGGTTTAAGAAGAGACACATGGAAGGCATTGGGGATGCGCAAAGAGGCAGGTAGCTTCAACTTATAAGAGACATCATTAATGCGACTCAATATAGGAAAAGGACCAATGTAGCGAGGACCCAGTTTGTAAGAGAGAATTTTAAGCTTGATATAGCGAGAGGAGAGCCAAACTTTATCACCCGGAGAATATGGCGGAGCATCCAAACGCTTCTTGTCAGCAAACCTTTTCATATTAAGGCTAGCTTTCTCAAGAGCCACTTTGGTCTCATTCCAAATCGTAGAGAATTCCCGGGACAAGAAATCCGCTGCCGGTACCCCCGAGGAAAGAGAAACAGGAAGAGGAATGTTCGGATGTTGACCATAGACTATGAAAAAGGGAGATTTGGAGGAAGACTCGCTGGGAAGATTGTTGTAAGAGAATTCAGCCCAAGGGAGAAGAGAGACCCAGTCATCTTGGTGTGCATTGGTGAAGTGTCGCAGATATGTAGTCAGAACTTGATTAACTCGCTCCACTTGTCCGTTGGACTGAGGGTGATAGGCGGAAGAGAAGTCCAAGTTAACCTTTAATAGACTGCAGAGAGCTCTCCAAAAACGTGAGGTAAATTGTACTCCACGGTCTGAGACAATATGATGTGGAAAACCATGAAGACGGAAGACTTGGTGTAAAAAGATCTTTGCCAACTCAGGAGCGGAAGGCAGACCAGGCAAAGCGATGAAGTGAGCCATTTTAGAGAACCGATCTACAACAACCAAGATGACAGAGCAATTCAAGGAAGAAGGTAGATCAGTGATGAAGTCCATAGCGATTTGACTCCATGGAACGGAAGGCACAGGCAGAGGATGCAGGAGACCGGAGGGAAGCTGCCTAGGGACTTTATTTTTAGCACAAGAAGGACAAGAAGCGATGAATTTGGTGACGTCTTGATGGAGAGATGGCCACCAGTAGTGCCGAGAGATAAGAGACAGTGTCTTCTTGACTCCTACATGTCCTGCAATTTTGGAGGAGTGACCCCAACGTAAAACTCTCTCCTTGTCTTGATTAGCCACAAGAGTCTTGCCAGGAGGAGTAGGAATCACTCTTAGAGGAGCAAGAGTGACGATCCTCGCAGGATCAATGATGTGAGCCAGAGAATCCTCCATGTCCTGAGGTTGAAAGGATCTCGAAAGAGCATCTGCTTTGACATTCTTATTTCCAGGTCGGAAATGAAGTTCAAACTCAAATCGTCCGAAGAATAAAGACCATCTGGCTTGTCGTGGATTTAGTCTTTGGGCAGACTGAATATAGGCCAGATTCTTGTGGTCAGTGTAAATGATGAATGGATGAAGAGACCCTTCAAGAAGATAACGCCATTCTTCCAAGGCTAGCTTGATAGCCAATAGCTCCTTATCCCCTATAGAGTAGTTACGCTCAGGAGCGGAAAAAGTTTTAGAAAAGAAACCACAGGTCACCAAACGTCCGGACGAAGATCTTTGCAAAAGTACTGCTCCAGCTCCAATAGAAGATGCGTCGACCTCAAGGACAAACGGTCTATTAGCATCAAGACGGTGAAGCACAGGGGCCATAGCGAAACTTTGTTTAAGGGACAAAAAAGACTCTTCAGCCTCAGGGGTCCAAAGGCTGGAATTGACTCCCTTGCGAACTAGGGCAGAGATAGGCTTGGTTATGGAAGAAAAATGAGGAATAAATTGTCTATAGTAGTTGGCAAAGCCAAGAAAACGTTGGATTACTTTTGTTCCAAGAGGACGAGGCCAATTCAGGACAGCAGAAACCTTCTCTGGATCCATCTCTAAGCCAGATCTTGAGACAATATACCCAAGGAAGGGAAGAGAGGACTGTTCAAAGACGCACTTTTCAATCTTAGCGAACAGATGATTCTCTCTTAGCCTTTGCAGGACTCGGCGGACATCTCGCCTGTGAGTGGAGAGATCCGGAGAGAAGATGAGGATGTCGTCAAGGTAAACCACGACTGAGGAGTAGAGAAGATCCCGAAATACATCGTTCACAAATTCTTGGAAAACCGCGGGGGCGTTGCAGAGACCAAACGGCATAACCAAGTATTCGTAGTGACCGTCACGAGTATTGAAGGCGGTCTTCCACTCATCGCCTGCACGAATACGAACCAGATTGTATGCGCCACGTAGATCTAATTTGGTAAAGATTTGCGCACCCCGAAGACGGTCGAAGAGTTCCGGAATGAGTGGCAGAGGATATTTGTTCTTCACCGTGATGTTGTTTAGGCCTCGATAATCAATGCAGGGACGGAGGGAACCGTCTTTCTTCTTCACGAAAAAAAACCCTGCTCCGGCCGGAGAAGAAGACTTGCGGATGAAACCTTTAGCAAGATTTTCTTGAATGTACTCAGACATAGCTTGAGTCTCAGCAGGAGAGAGAGGATAGATTCTGCCCCTGGGCGGGTTAGTTCCAGGCACGAGATCTATGGGACAATCATAGAGACGGTGAGGCGGAAGCTCCTCAGCCTCCTTCTTGTTGAAGACATCAGAAAAAGCGCTGTAGACAGAGGGTAAGGCGGGAAAGGAAGAAGAAGGAGAAGAATTAGAGGAATATCCCACAGGACGCACCGGCAGCAGACAACGTTCCCGACAAAGCTCACCCCAGCGCAAGATATTACCATTGCGCCAATCTAAAATGGGCTCGTGGCTCCGTAACCAAGGAAGACCTAAGAGCATAGGATGAGACAGACCCGCTAAAACATAAAATGCAATTCTCTCCTTGTGCAGAGCCCCAACCTGAAGTTCCACCTCAAGTGTCACTTGAGTAATGGTCTCCTGTAAAGGTTTACCATCCACAGATGCTAGAATCACAGGAGCCTCTAAGGTTCTGACTGGAACGGAGAATTTCAAAACCTCTTCCAACCTAATAAAATTCCCTGCAGCGCCCGAATCCACATACGCATCCAGAGAAACGCCCTTGCCCGCAATATGCAAAAGAACGGACAAAGTAAGGGGTTGAGAGGAATCACACACACCTAGGGAGGCTTCTCTTACCTGACCTAGGCGGAGGAGTTTTCCGGACGTTCAGGGCAAGAGCGCAATAAATGAGCAGCACTTCCGCAGTAAAAACATAACCCCTGAGTGCGCCTCTCTTTACGACGTTGTTCGGACATTTTAAGACGGTCCACTTGCATAGGTTCCGGTGCGGACGCCTGAGAGGAGGTTCTAGGCTGTGGACTGAGTGGCTTACGGGTGGCAGAAGAAGGACGAAGAGACCTCCGCTCGCGAGCGCGTTCTTGGAACAGAAGGTCAATACGGGTCGCTAAGGAAATTAATTCCTCCAAAACCGTAGGGGTGTCCCGACCAGCTAACTCATCCTTTATGCGCCCAGAGAGACCCCGCCAGAAAGCACCCACCAACGCCTCATTGTTCCAGCCCAAGTCAGAGGAGAGGGTGCGGAACTGAATAGCGTACTGGCCTACGGATAACGATCCCTGATGGAGAGAGAATAGGGCTTCAGTTGTAGAGGCCAGTCGTCCAGGTTCGTCAAAGACAAGACGGAAAGTCTCCAAAAATTCAGACAACCGGGAGACTAGGGGATCGTCTCGCTCCCAGAGTGGATTAACCCATGCCAAGGCGTCACCCTCTAGATGGGAAATCAAAAACGCAACTTTGGACCGATCCGTCGGGTAATGCTGGGGCAGAAGCTCAAAGTGAAGACGGCATTGGTTTAGAAATCCTCGGCAGGACTTAGGATCCCCATTGTACCGAGGCGGTTTAGCCAAGCGGGGTGGAGGGTGGGAAGCAGGAGCAGACGTAGATGCGGCTGTCTGGATGGAAAGCAGCCGATCGTCAATAGAAGACATATAACTAAGTATATGGGCCTGGGTGTCACGCTGCTGAGCTAACTCTTGCTGTAAGCCAATGAGTAGAGCGGTGTTGCCAGGATCGGAGGACTGGAGCGTGGACAAACGAGGATCCATAGCCTTCATAAAGGACATCATACGGGACTGATTCTCCCGCAAAAAGAGTAGCTCTTTTTGCGTAGCAGAGGCCCCAGCGGGGTCCATGGCCTTTGCTTCCTGTAAGTATTCGGACAGAAATCCGAGAGTGGACCCTCTGGGTCGTGACTCTAGAGCCCCCGGGGTCGAGCGGACCAGATGGAATCACCCCCTATACAGGGAGTGTTAGGAGCAGGACCTCGGGGGAATGGAGACAAAACAGCTAGAGCCAAAGGGACGACCCAAAATAAAGAAGGAAACCACAGGCTATAAGGATGGCAGGGAATAATAGGAAAACAAGACTTAACTGAAAGAATGTCTGGAACACGGAACGGCAGGACTCAGCAGGAACACGGACCGGCAGGATACAACAGGAACACGGGCTGGCAGGACACAGCAGGAACACGGACTGGCAGGATACAGCAGGAACACGGACTGGCAGAATACAGCAGGAACACGGACAGGCAGGATACAGCAGGAACACAGACTGGCAGAATACAGCAGGAACACGGACTGGGAGGATACAGCAGGAACACGGACTGGCAGGATACAGCAGGAACACGGACTGGCAGGATACAACAGGAACACGGACTGGCAGGATACAGAGAAAGCAAGGACTGGGCTGAGAAAAGACACTGGTACAGGGGAGCCTAGGGCATAGGGACACTGACGGCAGACAGTGCACCTACAAAGCAAAGGCGTCTTACCTAGGAAGACGCCGGGAAGAAATACCCGATGGGCGCCGCCATGTTGGGGCGGAGCCACCGGGTCGCGACCTCCCAGAAGGCTCAGCGACGGGGGAGACGCGACCGCGCATGCGCGAAGAGACCAGACGCCGAGAGCCGGCGAAGGAGGAGGCAAAGCGGCGCGGGACAGGATCGTGAGCGCGCCGAGGGATGGGAGAAGCCGGGTAAGTATGTGCGGGCGTGACACATACAGCCTAAAATAGTCTTTTTGAGGCTTATAAAACAACAAAATCTACCCAAGAATATGTAATAGTCTATGGATAAGCAATATATTATACCAATCAATTTTTCAACAAGTATTTTGAGACTTGTATAGCAGCAAAATGTACTCCAGAGCATGAATTAGTCTATGGATGAGCAATATAATAATGATAAAATTTTTAGCAAGTTTTATGAGGCTTTCATAACAACCTAATGGACTACAGACCACGGTATAGTGAATATGTGAGCAATATAATACAGATAAATTTGGAAAACATTTTTGGAGGCTTATATGGCAACGAAATGTACCCAAGAAGATGTAATACCCTATAGTTGAGCAATGCAATGCTGATAAGTTTTGAAAACGTTTTTGGAGGGTTATATACAAACTAAATGTACCTATGACGATGTAGCACCCTATGGGTGAGAAATAGAATACCGATAATTTTTGAACACGTTTTTCATGAAACAGAAAAATATCCAGTGTGTTGACTAAAATTCAGAAGTCTTTATTAAAGAGTTAAACACTCGCACCAGTGTACGTGGGCGCCAAAAATGTGCAAATCTACCATACGCATTTCGGAATTTAATCCTTATTGATTGAGATAAATAGCTATTCAGTGTTAAAATAGTATGCAATGAATAAGGATTAAATTCCAAAACGCATATGCTAAATTTGCACATATTTTCTGCCCATGTACACTAGTGCGAGTTTTTAATTCTTCAATAAAGACTTCTGAATTTTATTTAACACACTGGATATTTTTCTATTTCTACAAATGTTTTCCAAACTGCGGCACTGCAGGTTTCCTTGCGTGTTATCCATTGAGAAGGTGAGCTGATATTCTTCTCTCTTTTTAGAACGTTTTTTTTAATCTTTTATAGCAACTAAATGTACCCAAGAAGATGTAATACCTTATGGGTGAGCAATATAATAACTATAACATTTTGAACAATTTTTTGAGGCATACATAGCAAAATATATACTCCAGACTGCGGAATAGTACATGGGTGTAAGGCACATGGATTTTTCCCCTGCACAGGATAGATCCCAAGCCTTGTCATCTTCTGCAGTCTCCCATTCAGTCTAGACCGCAGTGAATGCTGCTGAACAAAGTCATTGGTCTCAGCAGCTTGCTCAGACTTGGGCTGTGCGCTTGGTTACTGCTTCCTCTCCAGATTGAGCTATAGTAACTGGCAATACTCCGCGGTGAGCAGTCACTCCTGAGACTAAATCAATCAAAAGAAAAAGTATACTGCACCTACTGCAACATATACACCATATGGGTACACAGGATCAGCTGATTGGTTGCTTAATACTTCCACAGAGGGATCCAGGTGCTCAATCATAAAAAACAGTAAAGTCCAAAATAACGAAGAAAGTTGAGAGCACTCATCATCCGTAAAAAATTTTCAATCCTTTATTGTGACATAAATGTCAACAGCAGGGTAACAGGGGAGAACGTGTCCAGCAACCAAACGACGGGCATTTCGCGCAACTGCGCTTCCATGGGTCCTAGGACCCGTGGAAGCGCAGTTGTGCGAAACGGCCATCGTTCGGTTGCTGGACAAGTTCTCCCCTGTTACCCTGCTGTTGACTTTTATGTCACAATAAAGGATTGAAATATTTTTACGGATGGTGAGTGTTCTCAACTTTCTTCATTATTTTGGACTCCTGAGACTAAGTCCAGGTTTCACTCTACTGAACATGCTTCTGGGTCGACGGATCGTTGGTGGTCGCCCATCACATGCTCAAGTCCTCGTCCAGCTACGGATTGGCCAGAACGGAAGGTCCTGTCAGATTGACAGAAACTATAAAAGGATCTTTGTTCTCCTGTCAGTGCGCTAAGATTATTTGTATTATGTGTGTGGGTCCTCACGGTGGTTTGGACTAGTGTGAGTGCTCAGGACAGGCTTATCACCTATTAGAATTCTGGCTTCTCTGGAGAGGAGTTTGTGTGTGTTCACAGGGTGGGTGTTCAGCCCATATAATTCCGGCTCCTCCAGAGAGGAGTTCATGTGTATGCACTTGCTGTGTCTGAGTCTACAACCTGTTCCCTTGTCCCAGTGGGGCTTGCGTATGCCTGTGTTGCTAGCAGGGTACACAATTAGCACCATATTCACTCTACGGCTGTGTGCCGATGAACAGAGTCCTGTTGCAGAGTTCCTTTCCGTTGCTGAATGCGATTGGCACAGCCACGTGCTTCTCCACTAAGTGCGTGTCACTTTTGTTCGCTGCAAGTATCCCCATTGTCCTTTAGCTGCAGTTTGCCATCTCTGCATGGTGAACCCCGGGTGGCAAATGCTCTTTACTATTATATTTTATTTAGTGCTTTCTGTCAACCCTAACAATGGATGATCAATATACTAACGATAACATTTTGAAAACATTTTTGGATGGTTATATACCAACGAAAAGTACCCAAGAACACCTAATACAGTATGGCTGAGAAATGTAACCCAGCAAAACTTTTAAATGTTTTTTTTTGAGTCTTATATATCACATAAATATATCCCAGAACACAGAATAGTGTATGGATAAGAAATGTGAAGAAATTAAGAAACAAGTACAATTATCAAATGCTTTTTCTACTGTTATAGACCACAAAAGCGTGACATAAAGCACTTAACATTGTATGGATGAGTAATCTAATCCTGAACTATTTTTCTAAACTTTTTGTACATTTTCATACCATTGTAATGCAACAATAACCATGTTAAATTGTATGGATGTCATTCGATACATAACACCATTCTGAATGAAAATAATTTGAAAGTCTAGTTGATGTACTTATACAGTCATAAAGGCTTTGCAGAAAGTGCAAAGTCAGAGAAAAAATGGTATTACTATCATCTATAGAACCCTGAAAGGCAACAACTGGTGGGTCTCATTAAAATACTGAATATTACAAACACTTTGTGCTGCTGTCATCTGGTGGTATGGAAAAGTGTGGGCTAATCCAGTCTTTGTTCATTTTCATGAGAGTAAGCCTGACTACATTCTCTGGTGACAGAAGAAAGCACGGCAGCACTAAAAACCTGCTCATACAAGACACTAGCAGAAGGGCAGCACAACACCTCCAATGCATAGAGGGATAGCTCGTGCCAGCTTTGAGACCCAATAGTTGAAAGTAGAAGTGGAGTTAGGGCATACGCTGATTTGGTCTGCTGGGTATTGCTTGATCATCTTTAAAAACTTTTCCCTCCTTGTCAATAATACCTGGACATCAGGCAATGGATGCTGAGCTGGTGTCATGAAATTGGCCCACACCTTCGACAGTGTACCCCTGCCTCTGCCTTGTGTCTACCTGGCCTCCCCTTCTTGTTTGGGCAAGAAAGCTTGTCCCCTGCCGCTAGCATTGTCTGATGGAGATTTTTTCAACATATTTTCCATAATGACCTTCTGGTATAGCACCATTTTAGAAGACCTACCCACCTCAGGAAGAAGAGAGGTAAGGTTCTCCTTGAGTCTAGCGGAGTGAACAACCAGTACTCTTTTTTGCCAAGATCAGTGTAACGCAACAGTTATGGGAAAGGCATAAAGTCGGCCATATCTGCCAAGCGCCATACAGCAAACACTTCCCTGTCTCCACCATGAAGACAACCCTCCATCTCCTCCTCCTCCCCGCTTACTGTTTACTGATTCATGTCAGTGATTTTTCACGCACATATAAACTAACAGTTTTTAATCAGAATTTTTTAGAGTGCAAGTTTTTCTCTTAGAGTGTGATCAGTTTTTATCATATGCAAAAAAAATAGAGGCTTCCCAAACTTTGTGAAAAATGAACATTACGCATATTGTATCCAAGTGCCAAACGATTGTTTCATAGACTTGTAGACTTATATTGGTGAGTTTGATCTGTGATTTGGATCAAAATCTGACATTTCTCCATGTTTTTGTGTGGACCTCTCGGTACCAAAAAAAACGGCCATGTGAACTGCCTTATAGATTATAATAGATACAAGTTTTATCCATGAACAACAAGGATAGAACTTGTATATGAAAAACTAACATAATTATTAACCCTAATTAAGCCTAAAAGGAACCTATCACTTCATGTGTGATGCTAAAATCAAAGGCATAATGAATCAGAGCCTGAGTGGATTATTGTAGCCTTTTATGTTTTTCTCTGGATTACTTCAGCGTTTCAGAGTAACATAGTTTGAAATCCCGGTTTTGCCCACACTGGGTTTCTCCCTATTCCGATGCAGGTGATTTACGAGTCTTAGCTAATGCAGTGCAAGAACAAGATAGGTGGTGCACGACTATATAATACCTATAATTGGTTGAATGTTTGTGTACAAATGGCTGTCAAGGTTTTATGAGCAAATTGTTTTCATGATGATCTACAATGTATGTTTCATAATACATATATTAAGGAATCGCTTCCAACAATGTTTTTATCCTCTTAATATATTGTAATTTTCATATAACACGGCACCGTGTACTTACAATTGCTCATTTTCCCTTTCTACCCAGTTAATTGTTCTCTTTTATCTGCTCGATTTAGAAACAGGAAAGAGGAAATTTCTTTTTCCTACATGAGTCATTTCCCTATTTAACACCTAACCGTGCTGCTCTCCCTGCCAGGGAATTTTTCAGTGATGATTCAGGGAAAAGACCGTTCCTGTTTCTACTTATAGGTTAGTCAGTTTCTAATCACGTGATGTCATAGACCTAAAAGAAAAGATAAATATTAACTGGGTAGAAAGGCAAAATGAGCAATTGTAAGTACACAGTGCTATGTAATATGATGACGCCAATATATTAAGATGATAACAAATATGATGAGAGTGCTTCCTTAAATAATAGCTTGCAATGCCATAAAATAACTTTATGGTATACTCATTAGACTATATAACATTCTCTGCCCTATTATACTGTATATATGAAGGGATGTTAATTAAAAAAATATGCTATTTTCTTATTGTTTATAATTCCAACATATATAATGAGAAAAAGACAAACTGCATAACAGGGAAAATGGTCTGATTTGTTATTTTAGTCTTATATGCTAACTGGCAGTTCCACTGTAATAAATTTATTGTCGATTATAAAATCTTTTGAAGCAGTAGATTAAGTTAAATTTATTTTTTCACGTCACTATTTTGTGACATTTTTATTTTATGAAAAAAAGCTTAATGCATTTTTGAAGCTTCCAATTTGTTAAACAAAATGTAAATTCCTAAAGAGTTATTGTCCACATTTCTCTTTGGATTATTATGGTGAAACTTTCCCTAGACTCTATTCCATGTGGGCGTGCTCATACGATACTAAAAAAAATTGTTTCGTTCAAGATAATATTATGAGCAGTGCAATTTTTGCCGGAAAGTTAAAAGGGTTATCCAAGATTTGAAAAATATGACTATTTTTACCTAATAAAAAAAGGAAAAAAGATCACACTTGTCCAATAGTTTATCGGCTAAGGCGCCTTAGCTGTATTAAAGGGAACCTCTCAGTGGCACTAGCCCCTCTAACACCGAGTCTGTATTGCACCCTTTTCATGCATTCTGAAAAGCTCATTTTTTATGCTTAATAATTGAAGAATTAACATAAAATTAACTTTAAACTTTTTGCTCATGCTATGTAAATCTCATGCATGTGCGCAACGTTCTGCCTTCCTGGGAATGCAAAATGAAGTTGTTTGCATGCCCCCTGGCTCTAACGGCACAATACACATGTCTAGAGAGGCAACAGTAATATAAATCTCGGCCAGCCTCAAGACTTGCAAGTAGTTGGCAGTAATGTCACTCCTACAAATTATGTCACTCATGCCCATAGGGTTGCACTTGCATGATGAGAAGAGGGATTAACCCATAAACATCCCCCAACTAGTCACCCTCTTATTTACATAGTGGGAGCCTGAGGTTTCCAGTAAATTTTACTGTTATTCAGCAATCACTAAGCGGCAAAAAGGGTTGTGTTAGAATGCAAGAAGAGGGTTCATCACAGTCATGGTGGCGGTTTAGCTGGGCTAAGGCAGCTAACAGGTTCTCCTTAGAATGGAAACTGGTGAGCTGGTGAGGTGCAGTTTTTGGAAGAAAGAAGCCATGTTTTTTAAACTTAGAGTAGCCGTCTAATTATATTTTCATTTTATTATTACTTATTTTAAGAGCACCAATTTTTTTCATACAAAATTCACCTAAAAATTACAATGAGCAACCTAACAATGACAGATCGGTATAGAAGAGAAAGGGGCCTGCCCTTGTGGACTTACAGCCTACTGTGTAATGTGGAAGGAAACAGTAGGTTGGGAAGTTGCGGCAGCTCCAGTTGTAGTGAGGTGATAGCGGGGTTATTTCTGGCTGTAAACTTTCTTGAAGAGATGAGTTTTCGAGTTCCATCTGAAAGTTACATGTAGGATGTAGATTGTAGGAGACAAACGGATGGGCTGCAACACAGAATTCCAGAGGTTCGGGGTTATTCGGGAGGAGTCTTGAAGGTGATTGGGTAAAGAACATACGATTGTGGTGAAGAGAAGAAGGTCTTGAGAGGACCAGAGATTACATGTCGGAAGATATCTGGAAATTAGTTTTGAGATATATGGAGCAGACAGGTAATGGACGGCTTTGTAGGTCAACGTCAGTCATTTGAACTGGATACTTTGGGGAATGAGGAGCATATGATGTAATTTGCAGAGGGGAGAAGTAGAGGAGTAGCGAGGAAAGAGGTGGATTCTTTCTTCAATAATGTTTAGAGGTGTTTTCTGAAGCACTGTAATAATCAATGTGCTGGTAGTATTCATAAAATTCTTATATTAATATATATATATATATATATATATATATATATATATATATATATATATATATACAGTATATATATATATATAAACTTTTTTTATATCTTTTATTCTTTTTTGACCAAACACTGTATTTATTTACTTCATTATTACTTGGAAAATGTAATTACTGTCAGTTCAAAAGTCATTACAGGAGATGTCATCTCTGTGGGATATTTTTAATTTATGGCCTCTTATGGCGTACATAATGACAGGAGTTGATAAACACTATGCCAGAGTACTGTTAGGTGAGAGAAGAAAAATATTAGATTGCAGACCTCAAAAGAGAGAAACATCTAATAACAAAGCACAATATTACAACCTATAGCAGAGTGAACTCATCTGTTTTTTTTTTTTATAAAATCGATATTAATGTGAACCGTTCTGCATGCTTTAATATACGGAAGCAGTGATATGGTTAAAGAGGTGCTTGTTCACCAATAATAATTATTTTAAAAGATCTGATTTGTGAGCCATGAAAAGGTGTACACAGTATGCAAGTCAGACTGAAGGTGCACTGGGGGCGTGTCTATGAGCTTAGACAGCGTCTTCCAAATGCATTGACACGCCCCCTCATTTGCATATGATTTCTATTCTACATTTCTCCTGACTGGCACATCAGATTTCTACAAATAAAGTATCATTTTTATCGGGGGATTAGCGCCTACACAGCCCTAGCATCACATTCTTAAGTAAAAACTTGCTACCGGGTTCCCTTTAAATTCATCTGCTATTGGTAAGATGCATATTTTTCCATCTACAGAATCATTCTGGATAGGAATAATCGATATAACTAGACCAAACTAAGGACTTGTGGTACATTATCATCTGAGCACCTGAAAGCCGGCATCTGTTAAAACATTTAGAGTAAAAAAAAAATCCTTGGCAGAAAAGAGGGTACATAATTTAAGTTTGCCTATGTGCCAGAAACTTACACTGTTTTATATACTTATTTACAGTGCTGTTTATTGAAAAATCAGTACTTACGCTGCCAACCGCAGCAACACACCGTCTGTTTGCTAACTTTTGAAACACAGAGTACCTTCATTAAAACATACAGTGACCACGCTGGCAAACATGGAAAATATCTTTACACATCATGTAGAATGTGTTAGCTATACATATATTAACGGCTGGCTGCATAAACGGAGATGGTCTCCTGGGTAAAGCTTCCTGTCTAACTCAATGTCCTGTATAAGCAGAAATAATTATCTGTTTACCACACATACTTTTTAGCTTATTTATGTTGTCCAGAGTATGTGCTATTGGTTACATTTAAGGATAAAAATGGTGGGTTGAGTGATTTCTAAGATTTTTCTAAATACAAAGCTGAATGCATTTCTTGTATATGGGAGAACTAGGTATGTTGTTTAGATATACTATATTGTGACTGATTGTTAGTACTATTATGTGGCAGTGCTATTTTATCAGCTAAGCAACAGACTCTATGGCGAAACAGGTCAGACCTCATTACAATTCAATAAGTAAATAGAAATGGAATAGAAAAACAAATTCATTGGTGTCTATTGGGAAGGAATAGAAAAAAATAACTCAGAATATAGATGTGAACTCAATCTAGCAAGAACCTTAAGAAAAGATTGTGCTTCATACTCTAGGGCAGTGTTCCCCAAGTCCGGTCCTCAAGAGCCACCAACGGGTCATGTTTTCAGGATTTCCTTAGTAATGCCCAGGTGAGAACTCCATTATCTAGACAGGTATCAATTCCATCACCTGGGCCATACTAAGGAAATCCTAAAAACACGACCTGTTGGTGGCTCTTGAGGACTGGAGTTGGGGAACACTGCTCTAGGGGCTTGCGCCGACTACTATGATAATCTGTCAGATAGGACTTGTTCCTATGTTATTCTATGGGACTGTAGAAAAAAATCACAGCATTTATGAGATTGAGCCAATACTTAGATGGCACTTGGCCATGGAAGTCAATGAGTCCCTGAAAACGTTGGGCTGCACTCGGATGACATCTTAGTGCAGAATGGAGAAGATGAAGACATTTTGATCCCCATTTTCGCCCACATCCGAGAGAATCGTATTACACTATGATTAGAGTTTGATCAGGGTCTGATTTGCATACTCGACCCAATTTTCTCAGATGAGAGAGCATACGATTGTCTGCACTTAGTCTTGGGGTATTTGTTGACATGTTTTTCAGCCTCTTTACCATGCTTTTTGGCCACAAAAAAACTCAGCTTTTTACTGCACCCACAAAGTAATTGAGATTTCTGAAATCTCATGCACATGCTGCTTTTTTTCCCTTGCAAATTTGAAGCAACTTCAAATCTGCAGAATGTAAGTTTTTTTCTGTTTTTGCAGCATTTTTCACCTGTTCAAATGAATGGGAAAAATAGTTTGAAAACATGGCAAAATTGCGGCATAAATGTTTCTTATTTTATGCAGCCTTTTTCCTGCCAAAGCTGCAGTGTTTGATTTCACTGCTGCAAATGCTAATTGTGCGCACGGTCCGTTACCTTTTAAAATTGATGAACGATATATGAGGAGCATTCTTGGGAAAGTAGCTAAACCACTAACAAACTCTTCTGTTAGTCTTTGAAAATTCAATGCCACCCGAGTGCAGTCCAATGGTTTCCAAGAGCTCATTGACTTTCATGGCTGAGTACAACTTGATAATCAGATCCAACTCGATTGCGAAAAATTATTAAACGGGAGAAACAGGAGTCAAAAATGGCCAAAAAGTAAGCAAAATTACAAAATTTATTGAAAATTCTTATCACTAATTTTCACATAAAAACATACATAAAGTTGCCAAGTAGTACATAGTAGATAGTTATCATTAGAAAATATTGTGACTACATCCGTGATACAACCAATGATCCAAGTTCAAAAGACGGGACAATAGTGAATACAGTAAACATCAAAAGTATATTTAAAGAGGCAGAAAATGTGCTGCCAACACATAAGTGCTACTAATACTGATATATGGCAATTCAACCCAATGGTTAATCACACTAGTGGTGCTAATAAGGTCGCCATATATCGCCTGTAAAAAAATGCAGCATGTGAAATTAAATAAGAAAATTAATTACCCATGTGTGCCAAAAGTCCCGTCTGGATCCTGGTCACATACCCCAACGCGCGTTTCGCGTGCAATTGTTACCGCTTCCTCAGGGGGCGAAAAAAATTGGACATCTACACAGATGCAAATAATAACATTGGTCCAAGTCCAATCCAATGATTGCACTCGGACCGAAAATATGGCCATGTGCATAAGCCCTAAGCATGTACTTAGAGATAGCTCTCAACCAGTGAGTAGAGCCACCACCCGGACTCCTAACTCTGAAATGCGCAGGAACTAAAATGTTAAAGAAAAAACAATACAAGTTATATTGAAACATCGGCTTAGCTCTTCCCGCTCAATAACATGCAGCCTACTCATTAAACTGTTCAATGTAACAGGTTTTCCTCTGTAAGAAAGTAATGCAAAAGTAATGATCCTGAAGATGAGACTCATCCTATTACATTATACTGGTCTTAAACAAGGGCTTTTGCTGCCCAAGGCGAGGGTTTCAGAAGTCAATCTCACTTCCTCGGTCTAAAGTAAAGTATGCTGTCACATGGACAATCATTCACATAAGTTGATTTAACTTTAAGTTGGTTTAACTTCTTTACAACCTTTGCTTCTGAAATAAGGTTTCAGCTGTTGAGTGCCCAAAGCAAATCATTTATATGGGACACAAAGGCTATAGCTCCTGTTAACATTAAAAAAACCCTTTAGCTGTTCATTATGTTCGGTTCTTGAGAGTCCTTTAGCCCTCTCTCTCCGGCTTCCTAACAATTCAGTGTCTGCATATCTGGTCTTCCTATTAGCTTAGAAATAGTCTTTGATGTGTTTTTCCATTCTGCTGAGTGTATTAGGCCATCTGTGGTCCATGATATGATTAGATGAATATCTTTGAAAAGCATTGATGATAAATACCATTGACTTAACTACTCAGGTGCTGGAATTTATTAAGAAAATGTTATGGTATAGAGCAATCTATCTTACACAAGTTGGACTTGCTGTGAGATTGCTAGCTATAGTTTACTGTAAGGCTGCCGTCACACTAGCAGTATTTGGTCAGTATTTTACATCAGTATTTGTAAGCCAAAACCAGGAGTGGGTGATAACACAGAAGTGGTGCATATGTTTCTATTATACTTTTCCTCTATTTGTTCCACTCCTGGTTTTGGCTTACAAATACTGAGGTAAAATACTGACCAAATACTGTTAGTGGGACGGCAGCCTAAAACTGTATTATTACAATTGTTCTTTGAGCCAACAACTGTGTTTCCAAATCAACATATGCAGACATTTACTTTTTTTGTTAATGCTCCTTTGGTCACTCTAGGCCAGAACACCAGGTATAATTCCTGTTCCTTTATCCAGTTAAACTTTTCGACACTTCAGTATTAGGTATTGCTGAAACTTTAGTTGGCAGAGGTGACATTCTAATAAGATGTCATCTATGTTATACCTGTCGCCACCCTTTTGTAAGACCAAAACTGCTCTCAGCCTGAGGGCTCATGAAGATGGTTGTTTAAATTGGATAATTGCTATCTATGGTTTTGACATGGGTAACACTCGTACCCATGTTAATCTATGGGGCCATTCACATGTCCGATTTTTTTTTCCTTTAACCAAGGGGTTCGAGGAAAAAAATTGCAGCATGAACAATTTGCTTCCAAGAATCAGATGGCACTTACCCATTTAAGTGTACGGGTCTGTGAAATAAATCAGATTGCACTCAAATGACATCCAAGCCAAGTATGTTCCAATTTTAACAGAGTGACATAATGAGGAAGGTGTTATGACCTGGTGGTAAGGACAATAATGGACCTGGTGGTTAAGAGCACACGGAATGACCTGATAGTTTACTAATAATATAGGACGAGCTCTGAGACGTGGGAACTCTGCTGACCGCAATCCCTAATCCTATCACACACACGAGAAATAGCCGTGGATTGCTCCTAATGCTCCCTATGCAACTCGACACAGCCTAAAAAACTAGCTAGCCCTAGAGATAGAAAAATAAAGCCTACCTTGCCTCAGAGAAATTCCCCAAAGGAAAAGGCAGCCCCCACATATAATGACTGTGAGTAAAGATGAAAATTACAAACACAGAGATGAAATAGTGCGGTCAGCACAAAAACCTACAAAAAGACCACGCAGAGGGCGCAAAAAGACCCTCCGCACCGACTCACGGTGCGGAAGCACTCCCTCTGCGTCCCAGAGCTTCCAGCAAGCAAGACAAAAATCAAAATAGCAAGCTGGACAGAAAAATAGCAAACCAGAGAAAAACAAGCAGGAACTTAGCTTCAGCTGGGAAGACAGGTCACAAGAACGATCCAGGAGAGAACTAAACCAATACTGGAACATTGACAGGTGGCATGGAGCAATGATCTAGGTGCAGTTAAATAGAGCAGCCAGCTAACAAATTAACCTCATCACCTGTAGAAGGAAACTCAGAAGCCGCAGCTCCACTCACACCCACCAGAGGAAGCCCATGGACAGAACCAGCCGAAGTACCATTCATGACCAAAGGAGGGAGCTTGACAACAGAATTCACAACAGGAAGGCAAAAGAACTTTCTTTGTTCTTTCCACTCTCTTCACACTCTAATCAGGGCGGGATTAACATAATCAGATGGATTTTCTCAGATGGAGAAAAAATGGTCTTCTGCGCCTGCCCTTACTGTGCACAATATAGCCTTTTCATTGACTATCTGTCTAGGTTGAACATACTTCAACGTCTATCTTTATATCTTTAATATATATTCAATAGAGGAAAACCAAAGATATATGTTCTTTGAATGGATTAATGTGAGTAAGCCACTGCCAAACAACTCTGACATTTACTTATTTGATTTTACTTGAGAAACATAGTCATCCTGAAACTTAAAATGCTGGTAATGATGACAAAAGTATTCTAGGAGTGATACCTTTATTGGCTAACCAAAAAATAATATGTTTGCAAGCTTTCAGAGCACAGTGGCTCCTTCTTCAGGCAACCTTTTTGTAATCTTGCCTGAAGAAGGAGCCACTGTGCTCTGAAAGCTTGCAAACATATTATATTATTTTCTGGTCAGCCAATAAAGGTATCACTCTTAGAATACTTTTGTCATTATTGGGCAGAAAAGTATTCACATCGATTTTTCTGGCTAACACCAACAATACCACAATACAATTTGTTATTGTACATCATGATATCAAATGGTGAAATGCGCAACTTTTTTACCAATTAAAAGTCTTAAAGGAGTTTCCACTACTGGACTACCCCTTCTCCATCAACATGTTTGCCCCTAGTAAAATAAATACACCTTTACTCAAGCTCATTTGCTCTCCCACATTGCATTATGTCATGCAAGCCTTGCAACCAATCAGAACTGGCTTCACTTTTGGAAGCCACAACTCATACTTCCTCTTGATGTCTGATTTGTCCAAAGGTGGGGAAAATGAAACCATTGCTGATTGGGAACAGGGCTCGTGTGCCATAACAATGATCAGCGAGCCCTGGGAGAGTGAGTGCTGACACAGCTGGGACAGCAGCAGCACAGGAGCTGAAAACATGGTGAATGAGAAAGGGTTGTACGAGTAGTGGAAAACCCCTTTAAAAATAAGGTATAATTAGCATCTAAATGCATTTCTCTTCTATATGTCGAAATATAAATTATACTTCTTCACTTATTTCATGGTATATTAAAAGTAACGATGAGCAGTCACTAACTAACAAATGCCTCTGAAATGCATCAAGAAATATACAGAAAGGTACCTACAGTGAATATTAAAAGTCTACACATCCTAATTAACCCCTTCAGCCCTCATGCCTGTTTTCACCTTCATGACCAGGCCAAATTTTACAATTCTGACAAGTATCTATGTGATAATATCTGTGGAACGCTTCAACGGATCCCACTGATTCTGAGAATGTTGTCTCTTAACATATTGTACTTCATAATAGTGGTAAAATGTCTTCGATATGACTTGCCTTTATTTGTGAATAAAATGGAAATTTGGCACAAATTTTGAAATTTTCTAATTTTTATGCCCTTAATTCAGAGTTATGTCGCACAAAATAGTTAATAAATAATATTCACCACATGTCTACTTTACATCTGCACAATTTTTGAAACATAATTTTTGTGTGTTAGGAATTTTATAAGGGTTAAAAGTTGACCAGCAACTTCTCGTTTTTTTTCAGCAAAATTTGCAAAACCTTTTTTTTTTAGGGACCACATTACATTTGAAGTGACTTTGAGGGATCTATATGACAGAAAATATCCAAAACTGACACCATTCTAAAAACTGCACCCCTCAATTTGCTCAAAAACACATTTAAAAAGTTTATTAACCGTTCAAGTGCTTCACAGGAATTTTTGGAGTGTGCAAAGAAAAAAAAGTCACTTTTTTCACAAAAATGTTATTTTAGATTCAATTTTTTTCATTTTCACAAGAGTAATAGGAAAAAATGGACTCAAAATTTGTCTAGAAATTACTCATGAACATGTCAAAACCCCATATGTGAGGAAAAAAACATGGCAGGATTCGGAAGGAAAGGAGCGCCATTTGATTTTTTCAATGCAAAATTTGCTGGAATGATGAGAGGACGCCATGTGGCATATGGAGAGAGCTTGATGTGCCTAAACAGTGGAAACCCAGCAAAAGTGACACCAGTTTGGAAACTAGGCCCCTCAAGGAACTTGTCTAGATGGGTCCTGAGCACCTTGAACCCCCAGGTGCTTTACAGATGTTTATAACGTATAACCGTGAAAGTAAAAAAAAATCAAATTTTTTCCCACAAAAATTTTCCCACAAAAAATTTAACATGAGAAAATGGAACCCAAAATTTGTTATGCAATTTCTCTTGAGTACGCATATACCCCTTAAGTTTAGGCAGTATACTGTTTGGGCACACAACATGGCTCAGAAAAGAAGAAGTGATGGTTTGGAATGCAAACTTTGATGGAATGGTCTGTCAGTGCCATGTCATGTTTGGAGAGGCCTGGATGTGCCTAAACAGTGGAAAATCCCCACAAATAATTTATCTAGATGTGTGGTGAGCACCTTGAACCCACAGGTGCTTCACAAAATTTTACAATGTTGATCTGTGGAAATGGATAAAATGTATTTTTCACACAAAAATGTTGTTTTAGCCTATATTTTTTAAATTTTCACAAGAATGGCAGAATAAAATGGACCTGAATTATTTTCTGTGGCAATTCTCCTTAATATGCCAATACCCCATATGTGGTAAAAAAAAAATACTTTTGAGGCACAGTGCAAAGTTTAGAAGTGAAGAGGCGCCATATTGAAGTTTCAGATTTTGCTGGACTGTTTTGAGGGTGGCATGTCACACTGGAAGAGCCCCCAAGGTGCCAAATCAGCAGAACCCCCAATAAGAGACCCTATTTTACAAACTAAACCTCTGAAATAATTCATCTAGGGGTGCAGTCATCATATTGACACCACAGGTGTGTCACAGAATTGTATACCATTGGCCAGTGAAGAAAAAAAACCACCAAAATTTTGTTTTAGCCCCAGATTTTACATTTGAACACTGGGAAATGGGTAAAAATGGCACCAAGACTTGTCCCACAATTTCTGCTGAAAGCAGAAATACCCCATATGTGGCTGTACAGTACTGCTTAGCCATATGGAGAGACGCGGGAGGGACCGAGTGCTATTTGCCTCCTGGAGAGCAGATTTTCCTAGATTACTTTGCAGACTCCATATACAGAGCCCTCAAGTTCAAGAACAACAGAATTCCCCTTTAAGTGACCCCATTTTGGAAATTATACCCCTTTGGAAATTTATCTGCAGGTTTAGTGACTATTTTGACTTCATGGGTAATTTACCAGAAACAAGCAGTAGTGAGTGCTGTTGAGTTAAAATTGCAAACAGCCATTATATTAACCAGTATGTTGTAAAGTCCAGCACGTTGCAGTGACCAGTATATTATAGTGCCCACTACGTTGCAGTGATCATTTTGTTGTAGTGACCAGTACATTGTGCCCAGCCCATGATTCACCTTTGCACCAGTTAGGTGGGCTGTCATCGCTACAGAAATGCCAAACATATGGATGCTAAATGTGGCACCAGAGAGCCGATCCCTGCTGGGTCCTTCTCTCCACTACCCAGAGGTGAGCGAAGTCGACACACCCCTTCCCCTGTGTGATCCGTCACAGTATCCATATGTCCAACTTCAGTAAGTACCTAGCGAACTGAATGTATGGATATGTCCGAATTCAGGAAAGGGTTAAAATACTAGGCTTTTGTCATTTACAACAAACATATCAAGAAAAATTTCGGAACTTTTTCCACCTTTTAATGTCACCAATGAATTTTACAAATCCATTGAGAAAAAAAACGAGATCGTTTAATATTAATAGAAATATCAAAACTAAAATAATGTGCTTACATAAATGTGAACATTGTCTCATAATTGTGGTGTGTTTGGGTTCAGAAATAGACAATCACATTTCAACTCATATTAAACAGTAGTCAGTACACAGCTGCCCTCATTTTTAAGTAATTCTGATTAATTCCATGTCACGATTAGCTATTCTAGTAGGATTTTACTGAAATTTTCTTGCACGTTACCGCAAAAGCCCTGGTTCGTAAACAGCTTACAACACAGCAAAGTGATCTCATTATTGAAAATTACCTGTCAGGGTAAGGTTAAAAAATATTCAAGAGATTAGATATAAAATAGAACACTGAAAAAACGGTCATCAAGAAGTGGATTAAATTTGGCACAACAGTGGCATTGCCTAGAATTGGATTTCTCTCAAAAATTGGTGAAAAGACAGGAAAAAAATTGATTGGTCCAGGAGGCTGCCAAGAGGTCTACAGCCTTCTTTATTTTTCCTTTTCCACCTTGAAAGATTTAAGTTTATTTTTTATTTTATTATATAGATTAATGTTCTGAAATTGTTTTTCTTTATATGATTTTGTATATGATAAACACTTGACATTTTAACAGGATTTGTAGATTTTTTTAACTACTGTATATAGAGTGGGGAACAGAAGTATTTGATACACTGCCAATTTTTCAAGTATTCCCACCTACAAAGAATGTGAGAGACAGAATGTTAAAAAAATTCAGAAAATCACATTGTATGATTTTTACCCAATTAATTTGCTTTTTTTTTTGCATGAAATTAGTATTTGATACAATAGAAAAACAGAACTTAATAGTTGGTGCAAAAACCTTTGCTTACAAAAACTACAGAGGTCAGATGCTTCCTGTACTTCTTGACCAAGTTTTCTCACACTGCAGCAGGGATTTTGGCTCACTCCTCCATTCAGATCTTCTTCAGATCTTTCAGGTTTCGTCACTGTCGCTAGACAACATTGAGTTTCAGCTCCCTCCAAAGATTTTCTATTTGGTTCAGGTCTGGAGACTGGCTAGGGGACTCCAGGACCTTGAAATGCTTCTTATGGAGCCACACCTTAGTTGCCCTGGCTGTGTGTTTCGGGTCATTGGCCATGGTGGAGAAGTTGAAGTGTGATTGATTGATTCAATCTACACCTGTAGACACGTGTCTTTTATACAAGTAACAAGTTCAAACACATGCAATTAATACAGCTAATGAGTGCAGAGTAGGAGGGCTTCTTAAAGAAAAACTAACAGGTCTGTGACAGACAGAATTCTTGCTGGTTGGTAGGTGATCAAATACTTATTTCATGCAATAAAATGCAATTTAATTATTTAAAAATCACACAACGTGATTTTCTGTTTTTTTATATTTTTAGATTCTGGCTCTCAAAGTTGAAGTGTACCTATAATAAAAATTACAGATCTCTTCATTCATTCTAGGTGGGAAAATGTGAAGAATCGTCAGTGTATCAAATACTTATTTTCCCCACTGTATGTGTCAATGTTCACTGGATGATGTCAACACAACACAAAATTATTATGCTTCATTTGTATAATTTCTTTCTAGCTCTGCATAGTACCTTTGTTTATGTGTTTTAGGCAGGATTACAAATGTCATTAATTACAGCTCCCATTAGTCTTCTTTACTTTCATGGACATTATCTTGATTTAAAACTGTATGTTTTCCTCAATTTTACAAAGTAAAACTTAAGGTACCTTCACATTGAACAACATTACAACGATAACGATAGCGATCCGTGGCGTTGCAGCGTCCTGGATAGCGATATCGTTGTGTTTGGCACGCAGCAGCGATCTGGATCCTGCTGTGACATCGCTGGTCGGAGCTGAAAGTCTGGAACTTTATTTCGTCACTGGATCACTGTGATCCAGCGACTGATCACTGGGTCGCTGTGATCAGTGGGGTACCGCAGGGGTCGGTATTGGGACCTGTTCTCTTCAACCGCAGGGGTCGGTATTGGGACCTGTTCTCTTCAACCGCAGGGGTCGGTATTGGGACCTGTTCTCTTCAACATATTCATTAATGATCTGGTAGAAGATTTACACAGTAAAATATCGATATTTGCAGATGATACAAAACTATGTAAAGCAGTTAATACAAGAGAAGATAGTATTCTGCTACAGATGGATCTGAATAAGTTGGAAACTTGGGCTGAAAGGTGGCAGATGAGGTTTAACAATGTAAGGTTATACACATGGGAAGAAGGAATCAATATCACCATTACACACTGAATGGGAAACCACTGGGTAAATCTGACAGGAAGAAGGACTTGGGGATCCTAGTTAATGATAAACTTACCTGGAGCAGCCAGTGCCAGGCAGCAGCTGCCAAGGCAAACAGGATCATGGGGTGCATTAAAAGAGGTCTGGATACACATGATGAGAGCATTATACTGCCTCTGTACAAATCCCTAGTTAGACCGCACATGGAGTACTGTGTCCAGTTTTGGGCACCGGTGCTCAGGAAGGATATAATGGAACTAGAGAGAGTACAAAGGAGGGCAACAAAATTAATAAAGGGGATGGGAGAACTACAATACCCAGATAGATTAGTGAAATTAGGATTATTTAGTCTAGAAAAAAGACGACTGATGGGCGATCTAATAACCATGTATCTATAATATAACGCTGGGAGCGTCACTCTGTCCGAAGCCTTTATAGACTGCGCAAGCGCAAGCGCCGGCGCAGTCTGGGCCTCACAGAGTGACGCTCCCAGGAGATCGCGGTATGCGTAAGCACTGAACGCACACCGCGATCTCCACCGGAGAGTCAGGAACCGCCAGGAGGGTAAGTATGAGCTATATTCACCTGTCCCATTCCACCGCTGCGCGCCGCCATCTTCCCGGTCCTCGGCCTGTGACCTTCAGTTCAGAGGGCGTGATGACGCGCTTAATGCACGCCGGCGCCGCCCTCTGACTGACCAGTCACAGCCAGAGGACCAGGAAGATGGCGGCGCGCAGCAGTGGAACGGGGCCAGGTGAATATAGTAAGTGCTGGGGGGCCTGAACTAGTGGCGATACAGGCACCTGACCCCCACAGCGCGCCGGTGTCCCAGCCTGCTTAGGCCCCCCAGCACTCGGCAGGACCCGGGACAAGTTACTGCGAAAACTTCTGGCCGTCACCGCCATGACTCACATCGTCATCTCACTGTGACACCTGTTGTGGAACTACAACCCCCGGCATGCAGCACAGATCTACCCTACACTAATCAGAGTGCAGAGCACAGTAATGGAGTTTCCTTTCCACAGTCCTATATAATAACGCTGCAAAACCGGGAGCCGCTGTGCCGTGTGTACTGTGTCCATATACACCCGACTGCCCCCTGTATAGTGTATGTGTGGGGATTGCGGTGTGGCCCCCTATACACAGAGGAGCCCCCATTACTGCAGGAGGAGCCCCCACAGCACGGGCTGGTGACCCCGGGAGATGATGACTGCAGATACCAGCATGGATGGCAGGAATATACACCCCTGCCTGCTGCTAGAATGATCCTATGTATTTCTATAGCGCCAACATATTCCGCAGTGCGTTACTAGAAATAGCAGGGGAGAAATATGTAGAGATAAGATAATGTGTGTGTGACATATGTAATATAGACCCATAGATTGTGTGTGTGTATATATGTATGTGTATATGTATGTATGTGTATATGTATGTATGTATATCTGTAATATAACGCTGGGAGCGTCACTCTGTCCGAAGCCTTTATAGACTGCGCAAGCGCCGGCGAAGTCTGGGCCTCACAGAGTGACGCTCCCAGGAGATCGCGGTATGCGTAAGCACTGAACGCACACCGCGATCTCCACCGGAGAGTCAGGGACTGCCAGGAGGGTAAGTTTGAGCTATATTCACCTGTCCCGTTCCACCGCTGCGTGCCGCCATCTTCCCGGTCCTCGGCCTGTGACCTTCAGTTCAGAGGGCGCGATGATGCGCTTAATGCACGCCGGCACCGCCCTCTGACTGACCAGTCACAGCCAGAGGACCGGGAAGATGGCGGCGCGCAGCAGTGGAACGGGGCCAGGTGAATATAGTAAGTGCTGGGGGGCCTGAACTAGCAGCGATACCGGCACCTGACCCCCACAGCGCGCCGGTGTCCCCGCCTGCTCATGCCCCCCAGCACTCGGCGCCCAGCGACCATAGGTGAGTATGGTTTTTTTTTTTTTATATATTGCAGCAGCATACGGGGCATATACAATGGAGCATCTTATGGGGCTATAAACCACAATGGAGCATCTTTTGGGGCCATAAACCATACTGGAGCAGTGTACGGGGGCATATACTATGGAGCATTTTATGGGGGCCATAAACCTTTATGGAGCAGCGTATGGGGCATATGGATGGGAGCAGCAAATTAAAGAATGGTGGTGCAGGATGGGAGCAGCACATGACAGAACGGGGGCGCAGGATGGGAGCAGCACATGGCAGAACGGGGGCGCAGGATGGGAGCAGCACATGACAGAACAGGGCAGCACATGACAGAACGGGGGCGCAGGATGGGAGCAGCACATGACAGAATAGGGCAGCACATGACAGAACGGGGGCGCAGGATGGGAGCAGCACATGTCAGAATGGGGGCGCAGGATGGGAGCAGCACATGACAGGATGGGGAAGCAAGATGGGAGCAGCACATGACATGATGGGGAAGCAAGATGGGAGCAGCACATGACAGGATGGGGGCGCAGGATGGGAGCAGCACATGACAGAACGGGGGCGCAGGATAGGAGCAGCACATGACAGAATAGGGCAGCACATGACAGAACGGGGGCGCAGGATGGGAGCAGCACATGTCAGAATGGGGGCGCAGGATGGGAGCAGCACATGACAGAATGGGGACGCAGGATGGGAGCAGTACATGACAGGATGGGGACGCAGGATGGGTGCAGCACATGACAGTATGGAGGCGCAGGATGGGAGCAACACATGTCAGAATGGGGGCGCAGGATGGGAGCAGCACATGTCAGAATGGGGGTGCAGGATGGGAGCAGCACATGACAGGATGGGGGCACAGGATGGGAGCAGCACATGTCAGAATGGGGGCGCAGGATGGGAGCAGCACATGTCAGAATGGGGGCGCAGGATGGGAGCAGCACATGACAGGATGGGGATGCAGGATGGGAGCAGCACATGACAGGATGGGGACGCAGGATGGGTGCAGCACATGACAGAATGGAGGCGCAGGATGGGAGCAGCACATGTCAGAATGGGGGCGCAGGATGGGAGCAGCACATGTCAGAATGGGGGCGCAGGATGGGAGCAGCACATGACAGGATGGGGACGCAGGATGGGTGCAGCACATGACAGAATGGAGGCGCAGGATGGGAGCAGCACATGTCAGAATGGGGCGCAGGATGGGAGCAGCACATGTCAGAATGGGGGCGCAGGATGGGAGCAGCACATGTCAGAATGGGGACGCAGGATGGGAGCAGCACATGACAGGATGGGGATGCAGGATGGGAGCAGCACATGACAGGATGGGGACGCAGGATGGGTGCAGCACATGACAGAATGGAGGCGCAGGATGGGAGCAGCACATGTCAGAATGGGGGCGCAGGATGGGAGCAGCACATGTCAGAATGGGGGCGCAGGATGGGAGCAGCACATGACAGGATGGGGACGCAGGATGGGTGCAGCACATGACAGAATGGAGGCGCAGGATGGGAGCAGCACATGTCAGAATGGGGCGCAGGATGGGAGCAGCACATGTCAGAATGGGGGCGCAGGATGGGATCAGCACCTGTCAGAATGGGGACGCAGGATGAGAGCAGCACATTACAGGATGGGGACGCAGGATGGGAGCAGCACATGACAGGATGGGGACGCAGGATGGGAGCAGCACATGACAGGATGGGGACGCAGGATGGGAACAGCACATGACAGGATGGGGACGCAGGATGGGTGCAGCACATGTCAGAATGGAGGCGCAGGATGGGAGCAGCACATGTCAGAATGGGGGCGCAGGATGGAAGCAGCACATGTCAGAATGGGGGCGCAGGATGGGAGCAGCACATGGCAGGATGGGGACGCAGGATGGGAGCAGCACATGTCAGAATGGGGGCGCAGGATGGGAGCAGCACATGTCAGAATGGGGGCGCAGGATGGGAGCAGCACATGACAAGATTAGGGCGCAGGATGGAGCAGCACATACCAGGATGGAGACCATATACCAATATAAATGCTCGCCTCCCGGGCGTAGAACGGGTTCAATAGCTAGTAAGTATATAAGGGGACAATACAAATATCTCGCTGAGGATCTGTTTATACCAAGGAAGGTGATGGGCACAAGGGGGCATTCTTTGCGTCTGGAGGATAGAAGTTTTTTTCACCAACATAGAAGAGGATTCTTTACTGTTAGGGCAGTGAGAATCTGGAATTGCTTGCCTGAGGAGGTGGTGATGGCGAACTCAGTCGAGGGGTTCAAGAGAGGCCTAGATGTCTTCTTGGAGCAGAACAATATTGTATCATACAATTATTAGGTTCTTTAGAAGGATGTCAATCTGGGGATTTATTATGATGGAATATAGGCTGAACTGGATGGACAAATGTCTTTTTTCGGCCTTACAAACTATGTTACTATGTTACTATGTTACCCGCTGACATCGCTGAATCGACGTGTGTGACGCCGATCCAGCGATGTCTTCACTGCTAACCAGGGTAAATATCGGGTTACTAAGCGCAGGGCCGCGCTTAGTAACCCGATGTTTACCCTGGTTACCATTGTAAATGTAAAAAAAAAAACACATACTCACATTCCGGTGCCTGTCACGTCCCCGGCGTCCACTTCCCTGCACTCCTCCTGCATCCTGTGTCAGCGCCGGCTGGCCGTAAAGCAGAGCACAGCGGTGATGTCACCGCTCTGCTTTACTGCCGGCGCTTACACAGGATGCAGGAGGAGTGCAGGGAAGCGGACGCCGGGGACGTGATAGGCACCGGAATGTGAGTATGTGATTTTTTTATTTTTACATTTACAATGGTAACCAGGGTAAATATCAGGTTACTAAGCGTGGCCCTGCGCTTAGTAACCCGATGTTTACCCTGGTTACCCGGGGACTTCAGCATCGTTGGTCGCTGGAGAGCTGTCTGTGTGACAGCTCTCCAGCGACCACACAAGGACTTTCCAATGATCACGGCCAGGTCGTATCGCTGGTCGTGATCGTTGGAAAGTTGCTGAGTGTGATGGTACCCTTAGTACTGTAATTACTATACAAACTTCACTCAATGCAGGATCCAAGCATGTGAAACACCATCCCTGGAGAGACAGAGAGGGAGCAAAGTGTCAGAGAACATTTGAGATAGGAGGCAAATGATTTTTGATTCTCTGCATGACTCTGTGTGAGAATGGTATACAGAGTCATCTGCAGAGACAGTACATTAGCCAGTGAAAATCTTATTAAAGTGAAACTATTGGCACATCATTTACAAAAATGTGTTTATTTAAAAATTACAAAATTTTATTAAGCATTCTAAAAACACATAAACTTAATTAGTAAAGTTAACAAGATGCCTCTTGTGTGAGGGAGGCTTGCCAGAAAAAACCTGTATATATATATTGTAGTAGTATGAGGCTATGTGCACACGTTGCAGATTTTGCTGCGGATTCGCAGCAGTTTTCCATGAGTTTACAGTACCATGTAAACCTATGGAAAGCAAAATCCGCAATGCACATGCTGCAGAAAAAAACGTGCAGAAACACTGCGTTGTTTATTCCGCAGCATGTCAATTCTTTGTTTGGATTCCGCAGCGGTTTACATCTGCTCCATAATAGGAATCTGCAAGTGTAAAACTGCAGGTAGAATCCACACAAAAACGTTGAAAAAAACGCAGTAAATCTGCGGTAATTCTGCAGTAAATCTGCACTGTGGATTTCCTGCGGATTTACCAAAATCAGTGCAGAAAAATTTGCACACTTTTCCGCAAAGTGTGCACATACCCTAAATGTCCATATGGATTAATGCTTGACAAAACCCAATTGGCATATCAATAAGTTTAAATATTTTATAAAAGAAAGTTATAGGTTTGATTTATTGGATTGGACAGTCTCTTTTTAAGGTATAAACATGGATAAAGCAGGGTACAAGTGCCCAAATGAATATAAATATTAACCTTAAAAAGCTGTCAAACAATATTTACCAAGTGTGAAAGAAAAGTGAAAGTGAATTTACCTATTGAGAAAAGAATCCTGATACAGAGTCCAGCATGTTATAGCGGGGTCTGGCAACGCTTCCCTCCACCCCAATGCACGTTTCATAAAACCTTCTTCAGGGGGCGTGTATGGAGAAGGGGAACTGCCGATTCATTTATACTACTATCAGCCAATAGATAGTCAGCCAATCATGTATGAGCTCTACTTAATGTCAAAAAGGCTCCTGTTTGGCCGAGTGAGTGTCAGCGCGCCACCCACTGGGCAGATAATTGGTCATATGATCCATGACAAGTACAAACAAGATGGGAAAGTCCACCAATCTTACCGCTCAGGAAAGAGACAGGTTCTGTGTCCCAAAGATGAACGTTCTTTGGTCCGACATGTGCATATCAACCAAAGGACAAAAGCAAAAGACTTTGTGAAGATGATGGTGGATGCTGGTAACATTGTGTCAATATTCATAGTGAAACAAGTACTGTATCAATATGAGCTGAAAGGCCACTCTGCCAGCAAGAAGCCATTACTCCAAAAGGATCATAAAAAATCCACATTAATGTTTTCAAATGCACACAGAAACAAAGACCTTACATTTTGGACACATGTCCTGTGGTCTGATGAAACTAAAATTGAACTTTTCGGTGATAATGACCATTGTTACTAAGAACATCATCCCAACTGTGAAACACGGAGGCAGCATCATGTTGTGGGGTAGCTTTGCTGCAGGAGGGACTGGTGCACTTCACAAAATAGATGGAATCATGAGAAAAGAAGATTATATGGCATTACTGAAGCAACATTTCAAGACATCAGTCAGGAAGTTAAAACGTGGGTGGAAATGGGTCTTCAAAATTGACAAAGACCAGAGGCATACTACCAAAATGGTAACAAAATGGCATAAGGTTAACAAAGTCAATGTTTTGGAGTGGCCGTCACAAAGCTCTGATCCCAATCCTATTGAAAATTTATGGACAAAGCTGAAAAGGCAGGTGCAAGCAAGGCGACCTACAAACCTGGATCAGTTACACCAGTTTTGTCAGAAGGAATGGGCCCAAATTCCGACCAACTATTTTGAGAAGGTTGTGGAAGGAAATCCCAAACAATTGCTACAAGTCATTCAGTTTTAGGGCAATGGTACAAAATAGTAAGGAAATTTATGTAAACTTTTGACTTTGCAGTAATTAAAAAAAAAATGCCTTAAAATATTCTCGCTCTCTCATTATTCAGGCATTTGACAAATATTAATAATTATGGTAATCCTAATTGACCTAAAACAGGAAAAGTTTATTCTGATTCTGATTTCATGTCAGATATTGAGAAAAACATGCATATGTGGCTTTTTGTATAGTGTATGTAAGCTTCTGGTTTCAACTGTGCATATGTATGTGTGTGTGTATATATATATATATATATATATATATATATATATATATATATATATATATATATATATTTATTTATTATTTTTTATGTGAATTGTTAACTAATTGATTTCCAAATTTACTGATTTATATATCTCCTGTTTCTTGCAGTTGAGTGGAGCACCTTTGCTGATTTCTATCCATTGGCCGGTGAAGTCGTTGTTGATAACCTGCAGTCTTTGAAATGCACAATTCCAGGCCTCACTATGGTAAATTTCAGGTCACTCTAATTCTGTCTACAGTCAGTTTACCAAGAATTTCTATTTGCTTCTGTTCCTATAATACTCTTTCCTTTGGGAAAGGTGCTACATTGTATACCTTACTTGTCATGTCGGGATGCTGTTACCAGATGGCAATTGTCAATTAGCATGAAGCATTTTGAACCTTTCCGCACACACATGCAGATCAGGAACATTCTTGTGTCACTGCTCTATGGATAACAGCATAATCTTTGTCATAAAAAATATGTCAATCCCTCTGAAGAAAATAGCTGTGACTGATGAGTAGAATAACACATGTGTATTTACCCCAGAGCTTCAGACATTCCCTGTGCATTATGACTGTGAAACAGATATAGCTCCTGCTTATCAATTTTTTTTTCTGGTGTACCTCTTCTCTCTTAGCATTCTTATAGCACTTTTGTACTCAGTCATGGTAATCAGCTTGATTTTCTTTATTCTCCTAATAACTACTAATGTGATTATTTCTATGGGTTTTATTTTTAGAGGGTTTTTTTAGCACAGTGGCTAATAATAGTGCCTTCGTACAGTGTCCAGCTGTCTTCTGTGCCAATTGTTATGTATTCAGATCTAAATGAGTACTTTGTTTGTAATACAAATCCTGACCCGACGGGGTTTGATCACCCAAACTGACAGCATCATAAGAAAATTACCTATTATGCTATAAGGTCAAGTAAGGTTTAGATTTGCCATAACACACAAGAATCATTTTAATTTGTTGGCAAAATGTGCTAAAGATACGGAAGATTGAGCAAATAATGTCCTTCAAAATCATGTACATGGCCTTGTAACACCTACTGTATGTCTTGAAAATCTTTGAGGTATACTTCATCTCCCATAGATTTCTGTTAACATGTACAATTTCATAAAGTGACGTACAGAGAATTTGTGAACAAATTCCAAATGAAACTTTCAGAGAAAGAATTGTGGCGTTAAGTGTGATTTTAAGGAGCAATTCTCTTCTAGAAACACTGTTCTGTGACCTCTTCGCTTGGGACCACACCATTCTTCTGACATGCTTGTAAATATGCTTAGGATTATATGGCACAGATCGGGGGCTTCAAGAACAAAAGACCTCCTCGATTCTGGAAGATTTGGCTACTCTCTCAGGTTTGGCCATATCCTCATGAAACCTCCTGCAAAGCATTGCTTTCAGAAGGTTTTTCTATGAAGTAGTCATGGAAAAGGACTAGAGAAAGAACAAAAAGAGGTGTGAAGGGGCATGCAAGAGACATGGTGATGTGACTGGAAAAGGGGACATGGCTAGGACAAAAAACATCTTCCGGAAATTCTGATGAGCAAGTTATTATTATTTATTATTATAGCGCCATTTATTTCATGGCGCTTTACATGTAAGGAGGGGTATACATAATAAAAACAAGTACAATAATCTTGAACAATACAAGTCACAACTGGTACAGGAGGAGTGAGGACCCTTCCCGCGAGGGCTCACAATTTACAAGGGATGGGTAAGGCTTCTTTCACACTAGCGTCGGATTTTCCCTGTCGCAATGCGTCGGGGAGAGATTCCGACGCTAGCGTTTGCTGCATTGCACAATGGAGGCAGCGGATGCATTTTTCCGGCGCATCCGCTGCCCCATTGCAAGGTGCGGGGAGGTGGGGGCGGAGTTCCGGCCGTGCATGCGCGGTCGGAAAAAGCGGTCCGTCGGGAGAAAAAAACGTTACATGTAGGGTTTTTTTCTCCCGACGGTCCGCCAAAGCACGACGCATTTGTCGCAAGACGGATGCGAAGTGTGCAAATCCGTCGCAAATGCGTCGTCAATAGAAGTGTATGGGGAAAAAACGCATCCTGCAAGCACTTTTGCAGGATGCATTTTTTCTGCAAAACGACGCATTGTGACGGATTTAAAAAAATGCTAGTGTGAAAGTAGCCTAAGTTGTCAAGTAAATGCTAAAATAATCTGAACTTTAGACTTCTGGTGCAGACATAATTTGGCCCTAAAAATTATTCACAACAGATATAGTACAAATTCTAAATATTCTGGAAATAAAAAAGCACAAATTACGATGAAAAGATTTACAGTTTCATACAATGAAAAAGACTAACATGAAACTGAAAAACCCTATTGATGCTGAAAATCCTAAATGGTTTCTGAATTGTGACATGGAAGTGATAGGATATCATATCGCATAAGTTTGTAAATGCACTCCTCAATATTAAAAATCCAGTACCAATAAAGAAAAATCATAGAGTCATGGAAATTAAAGGGTTAATAGTCATGCTAATTATATGCAAAAGATGTAAAAATGGAAATAAAATTTTCAAGCCTTCTTGATTTATTCAGTATCAATTATGAGCATCATGGGCAGAAATACAAAGCACTTACACGCCTTGCTGATTGCACTTGGGCATGCAAATCAAGATCCACTGTTGGCAGCTCCATTTTAATTGTTGACCAATGAAGTCCCAGAAGTGCGTGATTGGAGACAAGTCCAGAGACAGTGCAGGCCATTGTAGCACATATGGCTTAGCCCTGTCAGGTTGAAAAATGGATTCTCAAACACTTTGGATAAATGGCCATATCACTGGTTCTACAATTGATCCATTCTGTACTGCCAGTGAAATTTTTTGTCACATACCAAAGATAAGGATGCATGTTCACGGCATTGGGCTATGAGCCAGACATCCAACTACAGGTGTTTCGTTGACTTAATGCCCCTGGCTCTGAAAGGCTATCATAGTGCAGTACAAAATGACAGTGACTGCTGTAATGGAGGTCTAGCTTCTTCAATGATGAGCTTCGCTTTTGTTTCAGGCCCCTTTCACACATTAGTTTTTTCCCATTAGTCGCAATCTGTCAAATTTTGAAAAAAACGGATCCAGCGACTGATGCCGCCGGATCCGTTTTTTTCTCATAGACTTGTATTAGCGAAGGATTGCGATGGATGGCCTCACGATTCATCCGTCGTTCACCAGATCCGTCGAAAATTGTTTGTCTTGCGGCCGGAGAAAACGGACATAGTAACTTTTTTGTGTCCGTCGAAAAGACGGACAGAGATGGATCCGTCGCTGTCTGTTGTTTGCTAGAATGGAACCGGATACGTCAAATGATGGAATTCGGTGACGGATTCCAATTTTCATACTGAGCATGATCCGATTTTTTTAGGATCCAATTAGCCGGATGAGGCGAAAAAATGAATCCGTTGCAACAGTTTTTCACAATCTGCGACAGATTCCATCGATCCGTCGAGCCAACGGATTGTGACTGATGGCAAAAAACTGATGTGTAAAAGGGGCCTTAGATACAATGACAGCTAGAGATTCATCTGGACAGCTTGAGGGCAATGACATGAAGATGCATTCTAAAGGGAACATCACACTGATCTTTCTCTCAGGATTATGGGGTGGGATGGCATAATGTAATCTTTATTACAGGTATGCTAATAACGTGTTACATTAATTTGGCGCAGTGTAACCAGTGGTATGGACAATTCTTCCAAGTGTCTAGAAGTCGTTTTTTAACATGACAATACCAGGCCACATGTTGCTGTGAGCAGCCTGTGTGACCTAATCGTGCTACCATGGTTTGCATTGTTTTCAGACTTGTCTCCCACCGAAAACGTCATTAGTCAACAATGGCAAAGGAGTTCACCAGCAAAAAATCTTGATGTCCACGTACCTTCAGTGTGACTGAATGCTCCTCAGACAACTATTAAAAGCCTCATTGATAGCATGCCAGAGCATGAAGGTGCGAGTATTTCTGCATGTGACGCTGATACTTGATTCTGAGTAGATCACGATGTATTGAAATTTTGTTTCAATTTTTTCATATTTTGCATATCAGTAACAGGTTTATCCATCCTGTGGTCTCCATAATTCCACAATTTTTCTTTATGTGTTGCAACTTCAATACTGAGGATTATATAAGCTTAGTCTTCTGGATGTTGGTCAGATCAAAAATCTGTTATTCAGTGTAAATAGGTATCGTTTCTCCTTATGGAGAGTGACATACGATCTCTGGCTTATCAAGGTATGGAGGCTTATTTGCCGTGCAATGCTCCTCTGGGAAATATAATATGCAAATTGCCACTTTTGAGAAAAAAAGGACTTAAAGTCTATAGCGCCACCTGTGGCGCTATAGAGTTTAAGTCCTCTTTTTCTCAGAAGAGGCAATTTGCATATCAGTATAAATAGACATTGTTCTAATTTTACATAAATATATTATGAGAAGATGATAATTATTTATTATGTTACAGATAGAATATTTTATATGATCATTATTTTATGAACTGCTGCAATTAAATTATATTATTTTTAACATTTTTTTCTCATTTACTTGACAGGGTACAGAGTATTATGCTAGAGTTTATGCTTATAACATGAAGGGATGGGGAGCTGCTGAAATTTCAAACCCACCTTGTGCAGCGCCTTCAAGTAAGTTGATCATCTACAATATAATCATTATAAGCCTACTATCACACTGACCTTTAGTAATCTCAACCAAGCCCAGACTGACTATCTTCCCAACCAAACAGATTCCCAGAGGGCTGCAACACTCAATTACATGGGAGGCCACCAGCCCTGTTTTAAAGCCGCTGGCCCTTTACATTTTCTGCACACTGCCACTGTCTGTGTGCGCCTGCACACACAACGTCACCGCAGTGCACACAGATCCACTGCCAGTGTCAGGATTAGAGTTGAGCGACATTTACTTTTTTTGGATCTAGTCGTGAAACCCGACTTTGTCAAAAGTCAGGTCGGGTGAAATCGGCCGATTATTGCGAAAAGTCGGAGGCCGACTGAAACACGAAAACCAATGCAAGTCAATGGGGAATCAAACTTGGCAGTGAGTGGAAGACAGGAAAACACCTACAGTGCCCATTTTAATGCCAAAAACAATTCGTATTACTGAAGCTTGTCAATCTTAATTTGCTTTATAATAATAGTTAGGCATTGAAAACTGGGGGACATTTAGCTAAATTTGTGGGGGGGTAGGGCTGGCTCAAGATTTTCGTGGGTCCAGGAAACGTGGAATACGTCATGGCGGTGGAGCAGGGAGAGGTAAGTATTTCAACTTTGCAAGTGCTGTGATCCTGGGAAAGTAGGGGGGGCCCACTCGTTGGCTCTAGCACAGGGCCCCTTATAGTACGGCGGTGTGCGCCTCCCACTGGCAGAGACACTTTTGCGTACTATGAGGGACCCTGTGCCAGTGATGTCACCAACGAGTGTGCCCCCCACCTGATGAAGGAACCTGCACTTTCATCTGCACCTTCCTCTTTGTCCCCGTGTAAGGTTGTATAGTATGCGGGAAGGGGTACCTGACTTTCAGCAGGGTCAGATTCTGGCTGTGTAGAGTGCAAGGGGAATGTAGTGGTCTGTGTCAATGGACCAGCAGACTCATCTAGCAGTGGTTGGGCAATAGGCAGGATGAGGAGGAAACATAGATATAGGCCCAAATAAAAAATAGGTTGAATGCAGTTCAAAATTGGTAACAGGACTAAACAGGCGGCAATGCTTTGTTCAGTGGAGGAAAACTGTAACGAGTGGCAGACACAGTTAGTAGGCCCAAATAATAAAGTAGGCTAAATGCAGTTCAAAATTGGTAACAGGACTAAACAGGCGGCATTGCTTTGTTCAGTGGAGGAAAACTGTAACGAGTGGCAGACACAGTTAGTAGGCCCAATTAATAAAGTAGGCTAAATGCAGTTCAAAATTGGTAACAGGACTAAACAGGCGGCATTGCTTTGTTCAGTGGAGGAAAACTGTAATAAGTGGCAGACACAGTTAGTAGGCCCAAATAATAATGTGGGCTAAATGTCTGCCAAAAAATTGTTCATAACTAAACAGGCGACATTGCTTTGTTCAGTGTCAGAAAATTGTAATGAGTAGCAGACTAAGTTAGTAGGCCCAAATAATAAAGTGGGCTAAATGTCTGCCAAAAAATTGTTCATAAATAAACATGTGGCATAGCTAGGTACTGGGGCGGGCTCCTCTGCTGAGTAGCAGACAGTGGTAGTAGGCCCAAAGTATTAACTGGTCTAAATGGAGGCCAGGGCCCCGGTATATTTTAACTATCATCTATCATTTAAACAAATTTGTATTGGCAGTGCCATTGAAGGATTTAATAGCACAGACTACACAGTGATGGAGCAGGGAGAGGTAAGTATTGCAAGTAGTAGAGCACTGTTCGAGCTGGGGGGAACACTCTCTTGTGGGCGGCGGTACTGGCACAGGGCCCCTCATATTACGACGGTGTGTCTGACGTTGGTTGTGGTGCACCACCACCGTCAGAGACACTTCATTGTACTATGAGGGACCCTGTGCCTGTGGGCCCACCCACCTGTCCAGGCAAACGACACTCGCACGGGTGCTTGCACCAGGTGGTGACCACGGCCCTGTGGGGGGAGTCAGCCCATTTAGGGAGGTATAAAAATGGCCTATGGTGGACATTCAGCAGCTGCAAAAGCAAGAGGAGGCCAAAAGCAAGACATTTTTCAGACAAGCTAGGTGTCAGCAGGGGAAGGTGGGGCAAAATAATTTGAAATCCATGATTGGTTCATTTTAATGAAGGTTTAATGAAGAGTTCGCACACCTTAGGTGCTATTGTGCTTTTTGCCACTACCACCAGATGCACCACCATCAGTACCAGCTGGCAACCACCACCCACGGGCTCTTCCACCAGACTTCCTAATTTTTTGGAAAATCTAACCAAAATAACAATTGTTATATAGTACTGTAAAAGAAGGTAGAAGGTGTATATAAACTTGTTGAGAATTTAAATCTCCTTTTTTTTGGGAGACTGAACCAAAACTCAGGCCCTGTGCATAAAACAACACAATCTAAGTGGCAGAAAGTGGCTGGCTGACATACGACAAACTAACAGGACTGCAGTATATCCACTTTGTGAGAATTAGAATCTCACTGAACCACAACTCAGGCCCAGTGTATAAAACAACATAATGTAAGTGGCAGAAAGTGGCTGGAAGATATATGAAAAAATACAAGGACTGTAGTACAATTTCAATCTCCCTACAATGATCTCAGGACAAGTATGGCAGCAATAAAAAGGACTGCTGCACACAAAAGTGTGGACAAATAAACAAGATATCTGTGCAGAAAGGAGCAACAGGATTTTTGCTTTTAAAAAACAGTTGGTTTGCACAGCGGTGTACAAACAGCAATGCAGCTATCAGGGAGCCTTATAAGGCAGCCTAATAAGCTACAGAGCTGATGAAGAAAAATCTAGCCTCCACTGTCCCTGCAAACAAATGGTGGTGTTGGACAGTGGAAATCGCTACAGCACAAGCAGTTTGGGGGTTAATCTTCCCTCCCTAACTATATCACTTCTTCTGATGAAGCTGCGGCAACCTCTCCCTATGCTACGATCGGCAGAAGTAAGATGGCGGCCGGCGTGCACACCCTTTTATAGCCCCTGTGACGCCGCAGAAAGCAAGCCAATCACTGTCATGCCCTTCTCTAAGATTCTGGGGACCGAAACCTATGTCATCATGCTGCGCACACTCTGCGTCCTCCTTCATTGGCTGAAAAATGGCGCTGAAAGCGTCATACGAAATGCGACTTTTGCATGCAAATCGCCGACCTCATGGCCTATCCCACACTAGGATCGGGTCGGTTTCATGAAACCCGACTTTGCCGAAAGTTGGCGATTTTTGAATTTGTCCGATCCGTTTGGCTCAACCCTAGTCAGGATGTTTTTTTGTCGGCAGTAGTGTTGAGCGATACCGTCCGATACTTGAAAGTATCGGTATCGGATAGTATCGGCCGATACCCGAAAAATATCGGATATCGCCGATACCGATATCCGATACCAATACAAGTCAATGGGACACCAAGTATCGGAATGTATCCTGATGGTTCCCAGGGTCTGAAGGAGAGGAAACTCTCCTTCAGGCCCTGGGATCCATAGGGATGTGTAAAATAAAGAATTAAAATAAAAAATATTGATATGCTCACCTCTCCGGCGGCCCCTGGACATCAAGCGGCTAACCGGCTGGCTTCTTTGTTTAAAATGAGCGCCTTTAGGATCTGCGAATGACGTCGCGGCTTCTGATTGGTCGCGTGCCACCCATGTGACCGCGACGCGACCAATCAGAAGCCACGACGTCATTCGCAGGTCCTAAATTCCTAGAATTAGGAGTTTAGTGAATGAGAATGACGTCGCGGCTTCTGATTGGTCGCGTCATTCTTTATTTTACACATCCCTATGGATCCGATACCGATACCCGATACCACAAAAGTATCGGATCTCGGTATCGGAATTCCGATACCGCAAGTATCGGCCGATACCCGATACTTGCGGTATCGGAATGCTCAACACTAGTCGGCAGACTTTGTGCTCTGCTCTCCTTTTCCCAGTGTGGCAATGTGATGTAACTCCAGCAGTCTTAATGTATCCTAAGTTATGCATATAAAGCAGCCTAATTTTATCTCATTTGATGTATACAGCATAATAAAGTATATAATATGGTGATGTGCTTATGTATATGTAATTATTTATATATTTATATATATACAAGGTACCATGATGGCACTTCTCCTGCCCTGTATTCTAGGTGTAATTCTCAATATCTGTATTATTCTGTATATATGCAGCGCAAACTGCCGTTTCTCCCATTCTGTAAACTGAGTTTAAATCACAATGTACTCTCTTATTCTGTATATACACATTGTACAGTACCACGTCAGCTCTCCTGTATATTGGATGTAACTCCTTGTATCTGTATTATTCTGTTTATACATAAATTGCACGGTAACACTTCTCTTGTCCTATATACTATGTGTAATCCTCAGTATCTGTATTATTCTGTATATATACACTGCACAGTACCACTTCTCCTGTCCTGTATACTGGGTGTAATTTTCAGTATCTGTATTATTCTGTATATATACACTGCACAGTACCACTTCTCCTGTCCTGTATACTGGGTGTAATTCTCAGTATCTGTATTATTCTGTATATATACTCTACACATTACCACTTCTCCTGTCCTGTATACTGGGTGTAATTCTCAGTATCTGTATTATTCTGTATATATACTCTGCACAGTACCACTTCTCCTGCTCTGTATACTGGGTGTAATTCTCACTATCTGTATTATTCTGTATATATACACTGCACAGTACCACTTCTCCTGTCCTGTATACTGGGTGTAATTCTCAGTATCTGTATTATTCTGTATATACACTGCACAGTACCACTTCTCCTGCTCTGTATACTGGGTGTAATTCTCAGTATCTGTATTATCCTGTATATATACACTGCACAGTGCCACTTCTCCTGTCCTGTATACTGGGTGTAATTCTCAGTATCTGTATTATTCTGTATATATACTCTGCACAGTACCACTTCTCCTGCCCTGTATACTGGGTGTAATTCTCATTATCTGTACTATTCTGTATATATACTTTGCACAGTACCACTTCTCCTGTCCTGTATACTGGGTATATTTCTCAGTATCTGTATTATTCTGTATATATACACTGCACAGAACCACTTCTCATGTCCTGTATACTGGGTGTAATTTTCAATATCTGTATTATTCTGCATATATATATATATATACACTGCACAGTACCACTTCTCCTGTCCTGTATACTGGGTGTAATTCTCAGTATCTGTATTATTCTGTATATATACACTGCACAGAACCACTTCTCATGTCCTGTATACTGGGTGTAATTTTCAATATCTGTATTATTCTGCATATATATATATATATATACACTGCACAGTACCACTTCTCCTGTCCTGTATACTGGGTGTAATTCTCAGTATCTGTAATATCCTGTATATACACTCTGCACAGTACCACTTCTTTTGTCCCGTATACTGGTTGTAATTCTTAGTATCTGTATTATTCTGTATATATACACTGCACAGTACCACTTCTCCTGTCCTGTATACTGGGTGTAATTCTCAGTATCTGTATTATTCTGTATATATACTCTGCACAGTACCACTTCTCCTGCCCTGTATACTGGGTGTAATTCTCATTATCTGTACTATTCTGTATATATACTTTGCACAGTACCACTTCTCCTGTCCTGTATACTGGGTATATTTCTCAGTATCTGTATTATTCTGTATATATACACTGCACAGAACCACTTCTCATGTCCTGTATACTGGGTGTAATTTTCAATATCTGTATTATTCTGCATATATATATATATATACACTGCACAGTACCACTTCTCCTGTCCTGTATACTGGGTGTAATTCTCAGTATCTGTATTATTCTGTATATATACACTGCACAGAACCACTTCTCATGTCCTGTATACTGGGTGTAATTTTCAATATCTGTATTATTCTGCATATATATATATATATATACACTGCACAGTACCACTTCTCCTGTCCTGTATACTGGGTGTAATTCTCAGTATCTGTAATATCCTGTATATACACTCTGCACAGTACCACTTCTTTTGTCCCGTATACTGGTTGTAATTCTTAGTATCTGTATTATTCTGTATATATACACTGCACAGTACCACTTCTCCTGTCCTGTATTCTGGGTGTAATTCTCAGTATATGTATTATTCTGTATATATACTCTGCACAGTACCACTTCTCCTGTCCTGTATACTGGGTGTAATTCTCAGTATCTGTATTATTCTGTATATACACTCTGCACATTACCACTTCTCCTGTCTTGTATACTGGGTGTAATTCTTAGTATCTGTATTATTCTGTATATACTCTGCACTGTACCACTTCTACTGTCCTGTATACTTGGTGTAATTCTCATTATCTGTATTATTCTGTATATATACACTGCACAGTACCACTTCTCCTGTCCTGTATACTGGGTGTAATTCTCAGTATCTGTGTTATTCTGTATATATACACTGCACAGTACCACTTCTCCTGTCCTGTATACTGGGTGTAATTCTCAGTATCTGTATTATTCTGTATATATACTCTGCACAGTACCACTTCTCCTGTCCTGTATACTGGGTGTAATCCTCAGTATATGTATTATTCTGTATATATACTCTGCACATTACCACTTATCCTGTCCTGTATACTGGGTGTAATTCTCAGTATATGTATTATTCTGTATATATACACTGCACAGTACCACTTCTCCTGTCCTGTATACTGGGTGTAATTCTCAGTATATGTATTATTCTGTATATATACTCTGCACATTACCACTTATACTGTCCTGTATACTGGGTGTAATTCTCAGTATCTGTATTATTCTGTATATATTCACTGCACAGCACCACTTCTCCTGTCCTGTATACTGGGTGTAATTTCCAGTATCTGTATTATTCTGTATATATACACTGCACAGTACCACTTCTCCTGTCCTGTATACTGGGTGTAATTCTCAGTATCTGTATTATTCTGTATATATACTCTGCACAGTACCACTTCTCCTGTCCTGTATACTGGGTGTAATTCTCAGTATCTGTATTATTCTGTAAATATGTAGTGTGCAATAGTACTTCTCCTGTCCTATATACTGGGTGTAATCCTCAGTATCTGTATTATTCTGTATATATACACTGCACAGTACCACTTCTCCTGTCCTATATACTGGGTGTAATCCTCAGTATCTGTATTATTCTGTATATATACACTGCACAGTACCACTTCTCCTGTCCTGTATACTGGGTGTAATTCTCAGTATCTGTATTATTCTGTATATATACACTGCACAGTACCACTTCTCCTGTCCTGTATACTGGGTGTAATTTCCAGTATCTGTATTATTCTGTATATATACACTGCACAGTACCACATCTCCTGTCCTGTATACTGGGTGTAATTCTCAGTATCTGTATTATTCTGTATATATACACTGCACAGTACCACTTCTCCTGTCCTGTATACTGGGTGTAATTCTCAGTATCTGTATTATTCTGTATATATACACTGCACAGTACCACTTCTCCTGTCCTGTATACTGGGTGTAATTCTCAGTACCTGTATTATTCTGTATATATGCACTGCACAGTACCACTCCTCCTGCTCTGTATACTGGGTGTAATTCTCAGTATCTGTATTATTCTGTATATATACAATGCACAGTACCACTTCTCCTGTCCTGTATATTGGGTGTAATTCTCAGTATCTGTATTATTCTGTATATATACTCTGCACAGCACCACTTCTCCTGTCCTGTATACTGGGTGTAATTTTCAGTATCTGTATTATTCTTTATATATTCACTGCACAGCACCACTTCTCCTGTCCTGTATACTGGGTGTAATTCTCAGTATCTGTATTATTCTGTATATATATACTGCACAGCACCACTTCTCCTGTCCTGTATACTGGGTGTAATTTTCAGTATCTGTATTATTCTGTATATATACTCTGCACAGTACCACTTCTCCTGTCTTGTATACTGGGTGTAATTTTCAGTATCTGTATTATTCTGTATATATACACTGCACAGTACCACTTCTCCTGCCCTGTATACTGGGTGTTATTCTCAGTATCTGTATTATTCTGTATATATACACTGCACAGTACCACTTCTCCTGTCCTGTATACTGGGTGTAATTTCCAGTATCTGTATTATTCTGTATATATACACTGCACAGTACCACATCTCCTGTCCTGTATACTGGGTGTAATTCTCAGTATCTGTATTATTCTGTATATATACACTGCACAGTACCACTTCTCCTGTCCTGTATACTGGGTGTAATTCTCAGTATCTGTATTATTCTGTATATATACACTGCACAGTACCACTTCTCCTGTCCTGTATACTGGGTGTAATTCTCAGTACCTGTATTATTCTGTATATATGCACTGCACAGTACCACTCCTCCTGCTCTGTATACTGGGTGTAATTCTCAGTATCTGTATTATTCTGTATATATACAATGCACAGTACCACTTCTCCTGTCCTGTATATTGGGTGTAATTCTCAGTATCTGTATTATTCTGTATATATACTCTGCACAGCACCACTTCTCCTGTCCTGTATACTGGGTGTAATTTCCAGTATCTGTATTATTCTGTATATATACACTGCACAGTACCACTTCTCCTGTCCTGTATACTGGGTGTAATTCTCAGTATCTGTATTATTCTGTATATACTCTGCACAGTACCACTTCTCCTGTCCTGTATACTGGGTGTAATTCTCAGTATCTGTATTATTCAGTATATATACACTGCACAGCACCACTTCTCCTGTCCTGTATACTGGGTGAAATTCTCAGTATCTGTATTATTCTGTATATATACACTGCACAGTACCACTTCTCCTGTCCTGTATACTGGGTGTAATTCTCAGTATCTGTATTATTCTGTATATATACTCTGCACAGCACCACTTCTCCTGTCCTGTATACTGGGTGTAATTTCCAGTATCTGTATTATTCTGTATATATACACTGCACAGTACCACTTCTCCTGTCCTGTATACTGGGTGTAATTCTCAGTATCTGTATTATTCTGTATATACTCTGCACAGTACCACTTCTCCTGTCCTGTATACTGGGTGTAATTCTCAGTATCTGTATTATTCTGTAAATATGTAGTGTGCAATAGTACTTCTCCTGTCCTATATACTGGGTGTAATCCTCAGTATCTGTATTATTCTGTATATATACACTGCACAGTACCACTTCTCCTGTCCTGTATACTGGGTGTAATTTTCAGTATCTGTATTATTCTGTATATATACACTGCACAGTACCACTTCTCCTGTCCTGTAAACTGGGTGTAATTCTCAGTATCTGTATTATTCTGTATATATACACTGCACAGTCCCACTTCTCCTGTCCTGTATACTGGGTGTAATCCTCAGTATCTGTATTATTCTGTATATATACACTGCACAGTACCACTTCTCCTGTCCTGTATACTGGGTGTAATTCTCAGTACCTGTATTATTCTGTATATATACACTGCACAGCACCACTTCTCCTGTCCTGTATACTGGGTGTAATTCTCAGTATCTGTATTATTCTGTATATATACTCTGCACAGTACCACTTCTCCTGTCCTGTGTACTGTGTGTAATTCTCAGTATCTGTATTATTCTGTATATATACTCTGCACAGTACCACTTCTCCTGTCCTGTATACTGGGTGTAATCCTCAGTATATGTATTATTCTGTATATATACTCTGCACATTACCACTTATCCTGTCCTGTATACTGGGTGTAATTCTCAGTATATGTATTATTCTGTATATATACACTGCACAGTACCACTTCTCCTGTCCTGTATACTGGGTGTAATTCTCAGTATCTGTATTATTCTGTATATATTCACTGCACAGCACCACTTCTCCAGTCCTGTATACTGGGTGTAATCCTCAGTATATGTATTATTCTGTATATATACTCTGCACATTACCACTTATCCTGTCCTGTATACTGGGTGTAATTCTCAGTATATGTATTATTCTGTATATATACACTGCACAGTACCACTTCTCCTGTCCTGTATACTGGGTGTAATTCTCAGTATCTGTATTATTCTGTATATATTCACTGCACAGTACCACTTCTCCTGTCCTGTATACTGGGTGTAATTTCCAGTATCTGTATTATTCTGTATATATACACTGCACAGTACCACTTCTCCTGTCCTGTATACTGGGTGTAATTCTCAGTATCTGTATTATTCTGTATATATACTCTGCACAGTACCACTTCTCCTGTCCTGTATACTGGGTGTAATTCTCAGTATCTGTATTATTCTGTAAATATGTAGTGTGCAATAGTACTTCTCCTGTCCTATATACTGGGTGTAATCCTCAGTATCTGTATTATTCTGTATATATACACTGCACAGTACCACTTCTCCTGTCCTATATACTGGGTGTAATCCTCAGTATCTGTATTATTCTGTATATATACACTGCACAGTACCACTTCTCCTGTCCTGTATACTGGGTGTAATTCTCAGTATCTGTATTATTCTGTATATATACACTGCACAGTACCACTTCTCCTGTCCTGTATACTGGGTGTAATTTTCAGTATCTGTATTATTCTGTATATATTCACTGCACAGCACCACTTCTCCTGTCCTGTATACTGGGTGTAATTTTCAGTATCTGTATTATTCTGTATATATACACTGCACAGTACCACTTCTCCTGCCCTGTATACTGGGTGTTATTCTCAGTATCTGTATTATTCTGTATATATACTCTGCACAGTACCACTTCTCCTGTCCTGTATACTGGGTGTAATTTCCAGTATCTGTATTATTCTGTATATATACACTGCACAGTACCACTTCTCCTGTCCTGTATACTGGGTGTAATTCTCAGTATCTGTATTATTCTGTATATATACTCTGCACAGTACCACTTCTCCTGTCCTGTATACTGGGTGTAATTTCCAGTATCTGTATTATTCTGTATATATACACTGCACAGTACCACTTCTCCTGTCCTGTATACTGGGTGTAATTCTCAGTATCTGTATTATTCTGTATATATACACTGCACAGTACCACTTCTCCTGTCCTGTATACTGGGTGTAATTCTCAGTACCTGTATTATTCTGTATATATGCACTGCACAGTACCACTCCTCCTGCTCTGTATACTGGGTGTAATTCTCAGTATCTGTATTATTCTGTATATATACAATGCACAGTACCACTTCTCCTGTCCTGTATATTGGGTGTAATTCTCAGTATCTGTATTATTCTGTATATATACACTGCACAGTACCACTTCTCCTGTCCTGTATACTGGGTGTAATTCTCAGTATCTGTATTATTCTGTATATACTCTGCACAGCACCACTTCTCCTGTCCTGTATACTGGGTGTAATTTCCAGTATCTGTATTATTCTGTATATATACACTGCACAGTACCACTTCTCCTGTCCTGTATACTGGGTGTAATTCTCAGTATCTGTATTATTCTGTATATACTCTGCACAGTACCACTTCTCCTGTCCTGTATACTGGGTGTAATTCTCAGTATCTGTATTATTCTGTATATATACACTGCACAGTACCACTTCACCTGTGCTGTATACTGGGTGTAATTCTCAGTATCTGTATTATTCTGTATATATACCCTGCACAGTACCACTTCTCCTGTCCTGTATACTGGGTGTAATCCTCAGTACCTGTATTATTCTGTATATATACACTGCACAGTACCACTTCTCCTGTCCTGTATACTGGGTGTAATTCTCAGTATCTGTATTATTCTGTATATATACTCTGCACAGTACCACTTCTCCTGTCCTGTATACTGGGTGTAATCCTCAGTACCTGTATTATTCTGTATATATACACTGCACAGTACCACTTCACCTGTCCTGTATACTGGGTGTAATTCTCAGTATCTGTATTATTCTGTATATATACACTGCACAGTACCACTTCTCCTGTCCTGTATACTGGGTGTAATTCTCAGTATCTGTATTATTCTGTATATATACACTGCACAGCACCACGTCTCCTGTCCTGTATACTGGGTGTAATTCTCAGTAACTGTATTATTCTGTATATATACACTGCACAGTACCACTTCTCCTGTCCTGTATACTGGGTGTAATTTCCAGTATCTGTATTATTCTGTATATATACACTGCACAGTACCACTTCTCCTGTCCTGTATACTGGGTGTAATTCTCAGTATCTGTATTATTCTGTATATATACTCTGCACAGTACCACTTCTCCTGTCCTGTATACTGGGTGTAATTCTCAGTATCTGTATTATTCTGTATATATACTCTGCACAGTACCACTTCTCCTGTCCTGTATACTGGGTGTAATTCTCAGTATCTGTATTATTCTGTAAATATGTAGTGTGCAATAGTACTTCTCCTGTCCTATATACTGGGTGTAATCCTCAGTATCTGTATTATTCTGTATATATACACTGCACAGTACCACTTCTCCTGTCCTGTATACTGGGTGTAATTTTCAGTATCTGTATTATTCTGTATATATACACTGCACAGTACCACTTCTCCTGTCCTGTATACTGGGTGTAATTCTCAGTATCTGTATTATTCTGTATATATACACTGCACAGTCCCACTTCTCCTGTCCTGTATACTGGGTGTAATCCTCAGTATCTGTATTATTCTGTATATATACACTGCACAGTACCACTTCTCCTGTCCTGTATACTGGGTGTAATTCTCAGTACCTGTATTATTCTGTATATATACACTGCACAGCACCACTTCTCCTGTCCTGTATACTGGGTGTAATTCTCAGTATCTGTATTATTCTGTATATATACTCTGCACAGTACCACTTCTCCTGTCCTGTATACTGGGTGTAATCCTCAGTATCTGTATTATTCTGTATATATACTCTGCACAGTACCACCTCTTCTGTCCTGTATACTGGGTGTAATTCTCAGTATCTGTATTATTCTGTATATATACTCTGCACATTACCACTTCTCCTGTCCTGTATACTGGGTGTAATTCTCAGCATCTGTATTATTCTGTATATATACTCTGCACAGTACCACTTCTCCTGTCCTGTATATTGGGTGTAATTCTCAGTATCTGTATTATTCTGTATATATACACTGCACAGTACCACTTCTCCTGTCCTGTATACTGGGTGTAATTTTCAGTATCTGTATTATTCTGTATATATTCACTGCACAGCACCACTTCTCCTGTCCTGTATACTGGGTGTAATTCTCAGTATCTGTATTATTCTATATATATAAATTGCATAGTACCACTTCTCCTGTCCTGTATATTGGGTGTAATTCTCAGTATCTGTATTATTCTGTATATATACACTGCACAGTACCACTTCTCCTGTCTTGTATACTGGGTGTAATTCTCAGTATCTGTATTATTCTGTATATATACGCTGCACAATACCACTTCTTCTGTCCTGTATACTGGGTGTAATTCTCAGTATCTGTATTATTCTGTATATATACACTGCACAGTACCACTTCTCCTGTCCTGTATACTGGGTGTAATTCTCAGTATCTGTATTATTCTGTATATATACTCTGCACAGTACCACTTCTCCTGTCCTGTATACTGGGTGTAATTCTCAGTATCTGTATTATTCTGTATATATACTCTGCACAGTACCACTTCTCCTGTCCTGTATACTGGGTGTAATTCTCAGTATCTGTATTATTCTGTAAATATGTAGTGTGCAATAGTACTTCTCCTGTCCTATATACTGGGTGTAATCCTCAGTATCTGTATTATTCTGTATATATACACTGCACAGTACCACTTCTCCTGTCCTGTATACTGGGTGTAATTTTCAGTATCTGTATTATTCTGTATATATACACTGCACAGTACCACTTCTCCTGTCCTGTATACTGGGTGTAATTCTCAGTATCTGTATTATTCTGTATATATACACTGCACAGTCCCACTTCTCCTGTCCTGTATACTGGGTGTAATTCTCAGTATCTGTATTATTCTGTATATATACACTGCACAGTCCCACTTCTCCTGTCCTGTATACTGGGTGTAATCCTCAGTATCTGTATTATTCTGTATATATACACTGCACAGTACCACTTCTCCTGTCCTGTATACTGGGTGTAATTCTCAGTACCTGTATTATTCTGTATATATACACTGCACAGCACCACTTCTCCTGTCCTGTATACTGGGTGTAATTTTCAGTATCTGTATTATTCTGTATATATACACTGCACAGTACCACTTCTCCTGTCCTGTATACTGGGTGTAATTCTCAGTATCTGTATTATTCTGTATATATACACTGCACAGTCCCACTTCTCCTGTCCTGTATACTGGGTGTAATTTTCAGTATCTGTATTATTCTGTATATATACACTGCACAGTACCACTTCTCCTGTCCTGTATACTGGGTGTAATTCTCAGTATCTGTATTATTCTGTATATATACACTGCACAGTCCCACTTCTCCTGTCCTGTATACTGGGTGTAATCCTCAGTATCTGTATTATTCTGTATATATACACTGCACAGTACCACTTCTCCTGTCCTGTATACTGGGTGTAATTCTCAGTACCTGTATTATTCTGTATATATACACTGCACAGCACCACTTCTCCTGTCCTGTATACTGGGTGTAATTCTCAGTATCTGTATTATTCTGTATATATACTCTGCAGAGTACCACTTCTCCTGTCCTGTATACTGGGTGTAATCCTCAGTATCTGTATTATTCTGTATATATACTCTGCACAGTACCACCTCTTCTGTCCTGTATACTGGGTGTAATTCTCAGTATCTGTATTATTCTGTATATATACTCTGCACATTACCACTTCTCCTGTCCTGTATACTGGGTGTAATTCTCAGCATCTGTATTATTCTGTATATATACTCTGCACAGTACCACTTCTCCTGTCCTGTATATTGGGTGTAATTCTCAGTATCTGTATTATTCTGTATATATACACTGCACAGTACCACTTCTCCTGTCCTGTATACTGGGTGTAATTTTCAGTATCTGTATTATTCTGTATATATTCACTGCACAGCACCACTTCTCCTGTCCTGTATACTGGGTGTAATTCTCAGTATCTGTATTATTCTATATATATAAATTGCATAGTACCACTTCTCCTGTCCTGTATATTGGGTGTAATTCTCAGTATCTGTATTATTCTGTATATATACACTGCACAGTACCACTTCTCCTGTCTTGTATACTGGGTGTAATTCTCAGTATCTGTATTATTCTGTATATATACGCTGCACAATACCACTTCTTCTGTCCTGTATACTGGGTGTAATTCTCAGTATCTGTATTATTCTGTATATATACACTGCACAGTACCACTTCTCCTGTCTTGTATACTGGGTGTAATTCTCAGTATCTGTATTATTCTGTATATATACGCTGCACAATACCACTTCTTCTGTCCTGTATACTGGGTGTAATTCTCAGTATCTGTATTATTCTGTATATATACACTGCACAGTACCACTTCTCCTGTCCTGTATACTGGGTGTAATTTTCAGTATCTGTATTATTCTGTATATATTCACTGCACAGCACCACTTCTCCTGTCCTGTATACTGGGTGTAATTCTCAGTATCTGTATTATTCTATATATATAAATTGCATAGTACCACTTCTCCTGTCCTGTATATTGGGTGTAATTCTCAGTATCTGTATTATTCTGTATATATACACTGCACAGTACCACTTCTCCTGTCTTGTATACTGGGTGTAATTCTCAGTATCTGTATTATTCTGTATATATACGCTGCACAATACCACTTCTTCTGTCCTGTATACTGGGTGTAATTCTCAGTATCTGTATTATTCTGTATATATACACTGCACAGTACCACTTCTCCTGTCCTGTATACTGGGTGTAATTCTCAGTATCTGTATTATTCTGTATATATACTCTGCACATTACCACTTCTCCTGTCCTGTATACTGGGTGTAATTCTCAGTATCTGTATTATTCTGTATATATACTCTGCACAGTACCACTTCTCCTGCCCTGCAAACTGGGTGTAATTCTCAGTATCTGTATTATTCTGTATATACACTGCACAGTTCCACTTCTCCTTTCCCGTATACTGGGTGTAATTCTCAGTATCTGTATTATTCTGTATATATACTCTGCACATTACCACTTCTCCTGTCCTGTATACTGGGTGTAATTCTCAGTATCTGTATTATTCTGTATATATACTCTGCACAGTACCACTTCTCCTGTCCTGTATACTGGGTGTAATTCTCAGTATCTGTATTATTCTGTATATATACACTGCACAGTACCACTTCTCCTGTCCTGTATACTGGGTGTAATTCTCAGTATCTGTATTATTCTGTATATATACACTGCACAGTACCACTTCTCCTGTCCTGTATACTGGGTGTAATTCTCAGTATCTGTATTATTCTGTATATATACTCTGCACATTACCACTTCTCCTGTCCTATATACTGGGTGTAATCCTCAGTATCTGTATTATTCTGTATATATAAATTGCATAGTACCACTTCTCATGTCCTGTATATTGGGTGTACTTCTCAGTATCTGTATTATTCTGTATATATACTGCACAGTAAAACTTCTCCTGTCCTGTATACTGGGTGTAATTCTCAGTATCTGTATTATTCTGTATATATACTCTGTACAGTACCACCTCTTCTGTCCTGTATACTGGATGTAATCCTCAGTATCTGTATTATTCTGTATATATACACTGCACAGTACCACTTCTCCTGTCCTGTATACTGGGTGTAATTCTCAGTATCTGTATTATTCTGTATATATACACTGCACAGTACCACTTCTCCTGTCCTGTATACTGGGTGTAATTTTCAGCATCTGTATTATTCTGTATATATACTGCACAGTGCCACTTCTCCTGTCCTGTATACTGGGTGTAATTCTCAGTATCTGTATTATTCTGTATATATACACTGCACAGTACCACTTCTCCTGTCCTGTATACTGGGTGTAATCCTCAGTATATGTATTATTCTGTATACATACTCTGCACAGTACCACTTCTCCTGCCCTGCAAACTGGGTGTAATTCTCAGTATCTGTATTATTCTGTATATATACACTGCACAGCACCACTTCTCCTGTCTTGTATACTGGGTGTAATTCTCAGTATCTGTATTATTCTATATATACACTGCACAGTACCACTTCTCCTGTCCTGTATACTGGGTGTAATTCTCAGTATCTGTATTATTCTATATATACTGCACAGCACCACTTCTCCTGTCCTGTATACTGGATGTAATTCTCAGTATCTGTATTATTCTGTATATATACACTGCACAGTACCACTTCTCCTGCCCTGCAAACTGGGTGTAATTCTCAGTATCTGTATTATTCTGTATATATACTTTGCACAGTACCACTTCTCCTGTCCTGTATACTGGGTGTATTTCTCAGTATCTGCATTATTCTGTATATATACACTGCACAGAACCACTTCTCCTGTCCTGTATACTGGGTGTAATTTTCAATATCTGTATTATTCTGTATATATACAATGCACAGTACCACTTCTCCTGTCCTGTATACTGGGTGTAATTTTCAATATCTGTATTATTCTGTATATATACTCTGCACAGTACCACTTCTCCTGTCCTGTATACTGGGTGTAATTTTCAATATCTGTATTAATCTGCATATATATATATACACTGCACAGTACCACTTCTCCTGTCCTGTATACTGGGTGTAATTTTCAGTATCTGTATTATTCTGTATATATACTGCACAGTGCCACTTCTCCTGTCCTGTATACTGGGTGTAATTCTCAGTATCTGTATTATTCTGTATATATACACTGCACAGTACCACTTCTCCTGTCCTGTATACTGGGTGTAATCCTCAGTATATGTATTATTCTGTATATATACTCTGCACAGTACCACTTCTCCTGTCCTGTATACTGGGTGTAATTCTCAGTATCTGTATTATCCTGTATATATACTCTGCACAGTACCACTTCTCCTGTCCTGTATACTGGGTGTAATCCTCAGTATCTGTATTATTCTGTATATATATACTCTGCACAGTACCACTTCTTCTGTCCTGTATACTGGGTGTAATTCTCAGTATCTGTATTATTCTGTATATATACTCTGCACAGTACCACTTCTCCTGTCCTGTATACTGGGTGTAATTTTCAGTATCTGTTTTATTCTGTATATATACTGCACAGTGCCACTTCTCCTGTCCTGTATACTGGGTGTAATTCTCAGTATCTGTATTATTCTGTTTAAATACACTGCACAGTACCACTTCTCCTGTCCTGTATACTGGGTGTAATCCTCAGTATATGTATTATTCTGTATATATACTCTGCACAGTACCACTTCTCCTGCCCTGCAAACTGGGTGTAATACTCAGTATCTGTATTATTCTGTATATATACACTGCACAGCACCACTTCTCCTGTCTGGTATACTGGGTGTAATTCTCAGTATCTGTATTATTCTGTATATATACTTTGCACAGTACCACTTCTCCTGTCCTGTATACTGGGTGTAATTCTCAGTATCTGTATTATTCTGTATATATACACTGCACAGCACCACTTCTCCTGTCCTGTATACTGGGTGTATTTCTCAGTATCTGTATTATTCTGTATATATACACTGCACAGAACCACTTCTCCTGTCCTGTATACTGGGTGTAATTCTCAGTATCTGTATTATTCTGTATATATACACTGCACAGTCCCACTTCTCCTGTCCTGTATACTGGGTGTAATTTTCAATATCTGTATTATTCTGCATATATATATATATACACTGCACAGTACCACTTCTCCTGTCCTGTATACTGGGTGTAATTCTCAGTATCTGTAATATCCTGTATATACACTCTGCACAGTACCACTTCTCCTGTCCTGTATACTGGGTGTAATTCTCAGTATCTGTATTATTCTGTATATACAGTGGGGCAAAAAAGTATTTAGTCAGTCAGCAATAGTGCAAGTTCCACCACTTAAAAAGATGAAAGGCGTCTGTAAATTACATCATAGGTAGACCTCAACTATGGGAGACAAACTGAGAAAAAAAAATCCAGAAAATCACATTGTCTGTTTTTTAACATTTTATTTGCATATTATGGTGGAAAATAAGTATTTGGTCAGAAACAAACAATCAAGATTTCTGGCTCTCACAGACCTGTAACTTCTTCTTTAAGAGTCTCCTCTTTCCTCCACTCATTACCTGTAGTAATGGCACCTGTTTAAACTTGTTATCAGAATAAAAAGACACCTGTGCACACCCTCAAGCAGTCTGACTCCAAACTCCACTATGGTGAAGACCAAAGAGCTGTCAAAGGACACCAGAAACAAAATTGTAGCCCTGCACCAGGCTGGGAAGACTGAATCTGCAATAGCCAACCAGCTTGGAGTGAAGAAATCAACAGTGGGAGCAATAATTAGAAAATGGAAGACATACAAGACCACTGATAATCTCCCTCGATCTGGGGCTCCACGCAAAATCCCACCCCGTGGGGTCAGAATGATCACAAGAACAGTGAGCAAAAATCCCAGAACCACGCGGGGGGACCTAGTGAATGAACTGCAGAGAGCTGGGACCAATGTAACAAGGCCTACCATAAGTAACACACTACGCCACCATGGACTCAGATCCTGCAGTGCCAGATGTGTCCCACTGCTTAAGCCAGTACATGTCCGGGCCCGTCTGAAGTTTGCTAGAGAGCATTTGGATGATCCATAGGAGTTTTGGGAGAATGTCCTATGGTCTGATGAAACCAAACTGGAACTGTTTGGTGGAAACACAACTTGTCGTGTTTGGAGGAAAAAGAATACTGAGTTGCATCCATCAAGCACCATACCTACTGTAAAGCATGGTGGTGGAAACATCATGCTTTGGGGCTGTTTCTCTGCAAAGGGGCCAGGACGACTGATCCGGGTACATGAAAGAATGAATGGGGCCATGTATCGTGAGATTTTGAGTGCAAACCTCCTTCCATCAGCAAGGGCATTGAAGATGAAACGTGGCTGGGTCTTTCAACATGACAATGATCCAAAGCACACCGCCAGGGCAACGAAGGAGTGGCTTCGTAAGAAGCATTTCAAGGTCCTGGGGTGGCCTAGCCAGTCTCCAGATCTCAACCCTATAGAAAACCTTTGGAGGGAGTTGAAAGTCCGTGTTGCCAAGCGAAAAGCCAAAAACATCACTGCTCTAGAGGAGATCTGCATGGAGGAATGGGCCAACATACCAACAACAGTGTGTGGCAACCTTGTGAAGACTTACAGAAAACGTTTGACCTCTGTCATTGCCAACAAAGGATATATTACAAAGTATTGAGATGAAATTTTGGTTCTGACCAAATACTTATTTTCCACCATAATATGCAAATAAAATGTTAAAAAAACAGACAATGTGATTTTCTGGATTTTTTTTTCTCAGTTTGTCTCCCATAGTTGAGGTCTACCTATGATGTAAATTACAGACGCCTCTCATCTTTTTAAGTGGTGGAACTTGCACTATTGCTGACTGACTAAATACTTTTTTGCCCCACTGTATACTCTGCACAGTACCACTTCTCCTGTCCTGTATACTGGGTGTAATTCTCAGTATCTGTATTATTCTGTATATATACTCTGCACATTACCACTTCTCCTGTCCTGTATACTGGGTGTAATTTTCAGTATCTGTATTATTCTGTATATATACTGCACAGTGCCACTTCTCCTGTCCTGTATACTGGGTGTAATTCTCAGTATCTGTATTATTCTGTATATATACACTGCACAGTACCACTTCTCCTGTCCTGTATACTGGGTGTAATCCTCAGTATATGTATTATTCTGTATATATACTCTGCACAGTACCACTTCTCCTGCCCTGCAAACTGGGTGTAATTCTCAGTATCTGTATTATTCTGTATATATACTTTGCACAGTACCACTTCTCCTGTCCTGTATACTGGGTGTATTTCTCAGTATCTGTATTATTCTGTATATATACACTGCACAGTACCACTTCTCCTGTCCTGTATACTGGGTGTAATTCTCAGTATCTGTATTATTCTGTATATATACAATGCACAGTACCACTTCTCCTGTCCTGTATACTGGGTGTAATTTTCAATATCTGTATTATTCTGCATATATATATATATATATATATATATATATATATATATATATATATATATATATATACACTGCACAGTACCACTTCTCCTGTCCTGTATACTGGGTGTAATTCTTAGTATCTGTAATATCCTGTATATACACTCTGCACAGTACCACTTCTTTTGTCCCGTATACTGGTTGTAATTCTTAGTATCTGTATTATTCTGTATATATACAATGCACAGTACCACTTATCCTGTCCTGTATATTGGGTGTAATCCTCAGTATCTGTATTATTCTGTATATATACACTGCACAGTACCACTTCTCCTGTCCTGTATACTGGGTGTAATTCTCATTATCTGTATTATTCTGTATATATACACTGCACAGTACCACTTCTCCTGTCCTGTATATTGGGTGTAATTTTCAGTACCTGTATTATTCTGTATATTCTCTTCACAGCACCACTTCTCCTGTCCTGTATACTGGGTGTAATTCTCAGTATCTGTATTATTCTGTATATATACACTGCACATTACCACTTCTTTTGTCCCGTATACTGGTTGTAATTCTTAGTATCTGTATTATTCTGTATATATACAAGGCACAGTACCACTTCTCCTGTCCTGTATACTGGGTGTAATTCTCAGTATCTGTATTATTCTGTATATATACTCTGCACATTACCACTTATCCTGTCCTGTATACTGGGTGTAATTCTCAGTATCTGTATTATTCTGTATATATACACTGCACAGTACCACTTCTCCTGTCCTGTATACTGGGTGTAATTTTCAGTATCTGTATTATTCTGTATATATTCACTGCACAGCACCACTTCTCCTGTCCTGTATACTGGGTGTAATTTTCAGTATATGTATTATTCTGTATATATACACTGCACAGTACCACTTCTCCTGTCCTGTATACTGGGTGTAATTTCCAGTATCTGTATTATTCTGTAAATATGTAGTGTGCAATAGTACTTCTCCTGTCCTAAATACTGGGTATAATCCTCAGTATCTGTATTATTCTGTATATATACACTGCACAGTACCACTTCTCCTGTCCTGTATACTGGGTGTAATCCTCAGTATCTGTTTTATTCTGTATATATACTCTGCACAGTACCACTTCTCCTGTCCTGTATACTGGGTGTAATTCTCAGTATCTGTATTATTCTGTATATATACACTGCACAGTACCACTTCTCCTGTCCTGTATACTGGGTGTAATTCTCAGTATCTGTATTATTCTGTATATATACTCTGCACAGTACCACTTCTCCTGTCCTGTATACTGGGTGTAATTCTCAGTATCTGTATTATTCTGTATATATACACTGCACAGTACCACTTCTCCTGTCCTGTATACTGGGTGTAATTCTCAGTATCTGTATTATTCTGTATATATACTCTGCACAGTACCACTTCTCCTGTCCTGTATACTGGGTGTAATTCTCAGTATCTGTATTATTCTGTATATATACTCTGCACAGTACCACTTCTCCTGTCCTGTATACTGGGTGTAATTCTCAGTATCTGTATTATTCTGTATATATACTCTGCACAGTACCACTTCTCCTGTCCTGTATACTGGGTGTAATCCTCAGTATATGTATTATTCTGTATATATACTCTGCACAGTACCACTTCTCCTGTCCTGCAAACTGGCTGTAATTCTCAGTATCTGTATTATTCTGTATATATACACTGCACAGCACCACTTCTCCTGTCCTGTATACTGGGTGTAATTCTCAGTAACTGTATTATTCTGTATATATACTGCACAGTACCACTTCTCCTGTCCTGTATACTGGGTGTAATCCTCAGTATCTGTATTATTCTGTATATATACACTGCACAGTACCACTTCTCCTGCCCTGTATACTGGGTGTAATTCTCAGTATCTGTACTATTCTGTATATATACTTTGCACAGTACCACTTCTCCTGTCCTGTGTACTGGGTGTAATTCTCAGTATCTGTATTATTCTGTATATATACACTGCACAGAACCACTTCTCATGTCCTGTATACTGGGTGTAATTTTCAATATCTGTATTATTCTGCATATATACACTGCACAGTACCACTTCTCCTGTCCTGTATACTGGGTGTAATTCTCAGTATCTGTATTATCCTGTATATACACTCTGCACAGTACCACTTCTTTTGTCCCGTATACTGGTTGTAATTCTTAGTATCTGTATTATTCTGTATATATACTCTGCACAGTACCACTTCTCCTGTCCTGTATACTGGATGTAATTCTCAGTATCTGTATTATTCTGTATATATACTCTGCACAGTACCACTTCTCCTGTCTTGTATACTGGGTGTTATTCTCAGTATCTGTATTATTCTGTATATATACTCTGCACAGTACCACTTCTCCTGTCCTGTATATTGGGTGTAATTCTCAGTATCTGTATTATTCTGTATATATACTCTGCACAGTACCACTTCTCCTGTCCTGTATACTGGGTGTAATTCTCAGTATCTGTATTATTCTGTATATATACGCTGCACAATACCACTTCTTCTGTCCTGTATACTGGGTGTAATTCTCAGTATCTGTATTATTCTGTATATATACACTGCACAGTACCACTTCTCCTGTCCTGTATACTGGGTGTAATTCTCAGTATCTGTATTATTCTGTATATATACACTGCACAGTACCACTTCTCCTGTCCTGTATACTGGGTGTAATTCTCAGTATCTGTATTATTCTGTATATATACCCTGCACAGTACCACTTCTCCTGTCCTATATACTGGGTGTAATCCTCAGTATCTGTATTATTCTGTATATATAAATTGCATAGTACCACTTCTCATGTCCTGTATATTGGGTGTACTTCTCAGTATCTGTATTATTCTGTATATATACTGCACAGTAAAACTTCTCCTGTCCTGTATACTGGGTGTAATTCTCAGTATCTGTATTATTCTGTATATATACTCTGCACAGTACCACCTCTTCTGTCCTGTATACTGGATGTAATCCTCAGTATCTGTATTATTCTGTATATATACACTGCACAGTACCACTTCTCCTGTCCTGTATACTGGGTGTAATTCTCAGTATCTGTATTATTCTGTATATATACACTGCACAGTACCACTTCTCCTGTCCTGTATACTGGGTGTAATTTTCAGCATCTGTATTATTCTGTATATATACTGCACAGTACCACTTCTCCTGTCCTGTATATTGGGTGTAATTCTCAGTATCTGTATTATTCTGTATATATACACTGCACAGTACCACTTCTCCTGTCCTGTATACTGGGTGTAATCCTCAGTATATGTATTATTCTGTATACATACTCTGCACAGTACCACTTCTCCTGCCCTGCAAACTGGGTGTAATTCTCAGTATCTGTATTATTCTGTATATATACACTGCACAGCACCACTTCTCCTGTCTTGTATACTGGGTGTAATTCTCAGTATCTGTATTATTCTATATATACACTGCACAGTACCACTTCTCCTGTCCTGTATACTGGGTGTAATTCTCAGTATCTGTATTATTCTATATATACTGCACAGCACCACTTCTCCTGTCCTGTATACTGGATGTAATTCTCAGTATCTGTATTATTCTGTATATATACACTGCACAGTACCACTTCTCCTGCCCTGCAAACTGGGTGTAATTCTCAGTATCTGTATTATTCTGTATATATACTTTGCACAGTACCACTTCTCCTGTCCTGTATACTGGGTGTATTTCTCAGTATCTGCATTATTCTGTATATATACACTGCACAGAACCACTTCTCCTGTCCTGTATACTGGGTGTAATTTTCAATATCTGTATTATTCTGTATATATACAATGCACAGTACCACTTCTCCTGTCCTGTATACTGGGTGTAATTTTCAATATCTTTATTATTCTGTATATATACAATGCACAGAACCACTTCTCCTGTCCTGTATACTGGGTGTAATTCTCAGTATCTGTATTATTCTGTATATATACAATGCACAGTACCACTTCTCCTGTCCTGTATACTGGGTGTAATTTTCAATATCTGTATTAATCTGCATATATATATATACACTGCACAGTACCACTTCTCCTGTCCTGTATACTGAGTGTAATTCTCAGTATCTGTAATATCCTGTATATACACTCTGCACAGTACCACTTCTTTTGTCCCGTATACTGGTTGTAATTCTTAGTATCTGTATTATTCTGTATATATACAATGCACAGTACCACTTCTCCTGTCCTGTATACTGGGTGTAATTCTCAGTATCTGTATTATTCTGTATATATACTCTGCACAGTACCACTTCTCCTGTCCTGTATACTGGGTGTAATTCTCAGTATCTGTAATATTCTGTATATATTCTGCACAGTACCACTTCTCCTGTCCTGTATACTGGGTGTAATTTTCAGTATCTGTATTATTCTGTATATATACTGCACAGTGCCACTTCTCCTGTCCTGTATACTGGGTG